>NC_059115.1:48008065-48148065 GCF_020740685.1 Jaculus jaculus | reverse complement strand
GGCTCAGCAGGTAAGGAACTGAATTCAGACCCCCAGAACTGACGCACAGCTGGGTGTGGTGGCATGTTTATTATCCCAGCACACCTATGGAAGGATGGCAGTAAACACAAGAGAATCAGAAGCTTGTGAGGCCAGTTAGCCTGTTGAGGGTAGCAACAAACAGGAGACCTTGACTTCATGGAGGTGACTACTGAAGACTCTCACAAATTGTCAGCGTGATGAGAATAAGTGACTGCAGAGGGCCCAGTGCTAAATGAGACACCTACATCACTCCCTGCAAGCTCAGGGAACAAGGCAGCAAGAATGTTAGGGCCAGATGATGGACAGGAGAGCTGGGGACTGCTGGCATTTGCCATTGCCCTCACTGTGACTGTTCTAACCTGCACAGACAACACAATACTGGGCCCATCACCATTCCATCGTGGATGACAGAGGAAGCATGAGGCTCCCATCCCTCCCTGAGGAGTTCCAGGCAGTGAATGGTGACTAAGGGAATGGAGACATTTTCAGCTTGGAAATAGCCCCTGGTAGGACCCATGTGCTCTGGTAAATAGCTCTCCACCTGTGCTCAAGCATGTGCCCTAATTAAACTCAGTGAGACACACACACACACACACACACACACACACACACACACACACACACTTTTAAGAGGTGAGGACGTCATAGAAGAGGCACTAGTTTAGCAGAAGGGAGTTGGGGGCATCAAGAGAAGGAGAAAAGAAGGGATTATGATCAAAATACATTACATAGGGCTGGAGAGATAGGCTAGCAGTTAAGATGCTTGCCTGGGAAGCCTAAGGACCCCTCCCCCCTCCCTCCTTCAACTCTCCAGATCCCATGGAAGCCAATGCACAAGGTGATGCAAGGTCACACATGCACAGAAGGTGGCGCATGTGTCTGGAATTCAAATGCAGTGGCTGGAGGTCCTGGCATGCCAATTCTCTCTCTCTTGCACGCACACATTTAAAACAATACATTATGTATAAGAATTGTCAATAAATCAAAAAATGACCCTGCCTCAAACAAAATGTAAGATGAGGGCCTGCACCTGAGGCTGTCCTATGACATCCTCACTCATGTACCATAGCATGTGTCGACAAACCATGCACACACAGACACAGGAGTGTAAGTTTTGAAGAACTGAGAGATATTCAAGCCAGACAGACAGACAGCACTTTCACCTCACCCTTTGTGATCCTAGACGATGTAATCACTGTTCTGAGACTCAAGTTTCCTCACAAGCAAAATGGGAGCACAGCATTCCATAAGACTGCTATCAACTCATGCAAAGTGCCCTAGTGCATTACTACATCAGCACGTGACATCTTTTCTAGTAAATACCCTCCAGCATCAAGGTAGTGAGTATCCCCTAGTTCCTCATCCCAGACTCACCTTCAAAGCTCTCCAGCTGTCAATACTGAAGCCCACCAAAGGGGAAATCCTATGCACAGGGCCACATGGCAAGGCATGGCTTACTCCTGAAGCCAGCCTCAGGGACAATGCAAGAAATCAAACCTAAGGACCAGCCTTTGCTCAGGAAACAAGGAGCAGACATAGACTTCACTTCTGGTACTTTTATATTCTTTATTAAAGACACCCCCAAAGCCAGGGTAGTGATTGCAGTTTAATATGAACTGGGCTTTTTCTTTTTCTCCTTCCTTCTCCTCCTCTCTTCTGATTACAATGCTGTGTTTTTTGGGTCATTACAGAGTTGCACACCTGTCACCACTAACCCCAACACAAATGCTGTCCCCATGACCAGTCCCTCTCCAGCCTTGTTCCCACCTATTTCCTGACTCTGTGTATTTGCCTCTTCTGGAATCTCGTATGAGCAGGTTTATATGTTATATTTATACTTGGCTTCTTCCATGAACAGGACATTTTTGAGGTTCATCCATGTCACAGTGTCATGCACCACCACTTCACTAAGGAGTGGATGGATGACTCTGATTCACCCATTCATTCCTTGCTGAGTACCTGCAAGTACCTGAGTACTGTTTTCTTTTACTTATCCTGAACGTTGCTGATATATATGTTCACATCCAGGTTTTTGTGTGGGCATGGTTTCACTTCTCTCGGGATATATCCCAAATGGAAGTCCTGCAGCTTAAGACAACCCCATGTGTAACTTTTTGAGGAGCTGCCAAGTCATTTTACAAAGCACTTTCGTCATTTTACATTCCCATCAGTACTGTGTGAGAACTCCACTTTCTCCATATCATTGCCAATACTTGATATGGTCTTTTTAATAACAGCCTCCCTCTTGCTATGAACTGCTGTTTCAGATGGCTTTGATTTGCATGTTCCTACTGACTAATGATGTCACACCTTCTCCTAGTGCTTATTTGCCAAAAACAAATGCCTTTTCAAACCTTTTGCCCCTTTAAAACACTGGGCTATCTTTTTATTATTGAGTTATAAGAATCCATATGTACTCTGCATTCAAAGTCACAAGTGTATGATTAAAAATGTCTTCTGTCATTCTGTAGGATACTTCTTACATTTTCCTTTCCTCCTTTTTATTATTTTACTGGTGGTTTTCATTGAGGCACAAAATTTAAAAATCATAATAAATTCTAACATGTCATGCCTAAGGAACCAGATTTAAAATCATGATGATTTACTCCTATGTTTTCTACTAAAGATTTTCAGTGTGTCAGAGTTTCACAAAAGCAGATTGCCTGCACAAAGTTTGCCAATATGCCATACATGTGTATACATTCCATTGTTCACTCAACAAACTTCAGCAGCAAGAATAGTTCATTGACCTACAAAGTAATCATTTCTCCTTCTGTATTTGTCCTTTCCCCCTAACATTCCAGCAGATAGCAGGCTCTAAGCTTTCTTGCCTGAAAAAATTATTACAAGGTCACTTTCTGGCTTTTGTTTTTCCCAAACAGCAAAATTCTAGGACCAGATGCTCAGGATAATCCTATTGTCCAAAGAACATGAAAGAACAAGGTCTCCATCCTCTTCAAGAGAAGACCAGGAGTCCCTGGAGATGAAGGAGGAAGACAGAAGATGACATGGAGACACAGGGACCTGCACATGGTTTTCTAGGCATACTGCAGAAGGCGGGGAGGCTGTGGCCATATCTGTCACGTGCCTTGCCAGCCCAGACTATCAAACCCTAAGTCCAAGAAAGAAAAGAATCATCTGACAAGAACTGACCAAATACCATTTGATATTTCAATGCACAAATATATAAGCTTGAATGACCCATATACTGTAAAATTTGTGCACCCTGAATTACAGCAGGAAGCCATTATGAAACCCAAGGGGCCTATTTCCTCACCAGCAAGGCAAAAATGGTTCCTAGGAGGAAGTTAAACTATACACTTACATCTATGATTGCCATGGGAATATTGAGATGCTACCAGGTTACAGGGGACTTGTAAAGTTGACTTGGGGCACAAAATATGCAAATCTATCAAGCCATAGTTGGCCAAGGGAATTAGTTAGGTCAGGTCAAATACAAACCTAGTTGTTACTTATTATATTACTGCATACAAATCTTGTGCTCTGCTGGCTGTAAGCAGATCTCACTTAACTGATTCTTCCTCACAACTGGCCTTTGAGATTCAGAGGTATTGAGTAGACACAGAACTTGCCCAAGAGTGTTAGTGCTGTAGTCAGCTCTATGTTGCTGGGATGAACTTCCAAACAGACACAGTTTATGGGAGGAAGGGGTTTATTTCAAGATTACAGGTCAAGGGGAAGTTCCATCCATGATGGAAGAAGCTGCCTCCATATATCCGAGCACAGAGAAACCATCACCAGCTAACCAACACCAAAAGCAACAAGCATAAAACCAGCAACAAAAAGCAGCAGCCCAAGCAGAGCTAAGACCTCACTACATACCTTCTGGCAGGAATTCAGATCTGCTCCAACACACCTTAGGGCTGGAGCCCAGTATACGCTCACAGTGACACCTCCTCCAGCCAGGTGGCTAGAAACAAGCTTTAATAAAACACCTTAGTGTATACAGATACACATTCAAACTACCACATTCTTGCCCTGACCACCAATAGATTCATTAACATGTTACATTGTAAATTGTGTTAGTCCAACTTCAAAGGTCCCTACAGTTTTACCAACTGTAAGACGGTTTCAAAATCCCAAGTGTCATCTGAGATTCAAGAGTGTCTCTTAACTTTGAGTCCTGTAAAATCAAAATATGTCAAATATTTTCAACATATAATGGCACAGAGTAAACAGTTCCACTGCTATAAGGCATAACAAGGAGAGACTGGACCAAAGTAAACCCAGTAAGTTCAAGTCCGATATCCATAACCAGGGACAACAGACTCTGGATTTTCCAATTCTGCCCTTCAAGCTGGACTGAGTAGCCAGGGAAAGCTTGCATCCTGAGCCAACAGTGCTCCACGGTAGCCTCTATACAGCCCTGGTATAACTAAGTGATTTTTAGGTCTCCATTGCAAACCACAGTCCATCCTACAATGGCCTCATCAACCTCTCTAGTCAGAAACTTTATGCCCTGACTCAGTTGACACATCTCAGCAGCAGCTCCTGGACCCATGTGTACTTCATGACCCACTTCCATGCACTTTTCATGCTTCTCAAACCAATAGCAGGTGTGTAGTGGCACAGCCACTTTGAGGAAATAATTCCTGATCCTGAAGAGCAGGTTATCTTAAAGTCGAGTTTACATTCCTATTCATTCAATCTTTCCTGAGTGGAATCACAACCTTTCCAGTGTAAGGAGTTGACCATCCTTAACAATAGCAGCTTCAGTTACCTAAAATCTGTCTCTGTGCCAATGCGTTCAACTTGCTTGAAATTTTTCAACTTTTCTTAAATCTCTCATTTCCTTATCATTTGCCAAGCACAGCAGTTCATTACTTTCAAATTCAACCTTGATTAAACTCTCTAGACATGGACAGAAGAATGAAGCCAGTCTTTATAAAAGTAGCCCAGTTCCAACAAAGTTATCTATGGTCTTCCCTTCCCCTTTGAAAGTTCATAAGCAACACCTCCAAACACAATTCTCTTCATTTAGCATTTTCAAACTCTTATCAGAATAACCCATAAAACTTAGTTTACCACTCTAGAAGTCATCTTCAGTTGCAAGTACCAAGTCCATGCCCATTCCTTCAGGTTCAAAAAGGTTAGACCCTTTTATAACTCAGTGTTACATACACCTAGTAGCATATTTCCAGACAGAAGCCTAAGATTGGGCAAGAGACAGTGGCCCAGGTTATGGTCATGATCTTGTTGGCATCTGCCAAAGTATGCCAACTATCCATCCCAACAGTCAGGGTGCCACTACCAGTAATACCATCTATATGTGCTCCAAAGAGGTGGCATAACCCACCTGGGTGTGTGGGTTGTCCAAATTTTTCTATGTGCCAATTAAAAAATATGTGATTGTGAGCAAAATGCCAAGTTTTATAGGAAAAAAAATATTAGAGCTAATTGACCACTGACACGAGACCCTCAGCTTGGTGCCAAAGAAAGTATTTAAGAGCCTTGCCTGAAGCAGAAAAAAAAAGTAAGTTAATCTTATGCAATGAAATGTTTTCTCCTAATCATTAATCTACTGAACAAATGTTGAGAATGAAAAATATAGATGTATAAATGCTGTGAGAGAATCATGATTTATACATGTCCCACTGCTACTTCTGTTATCTGATTCTAGGCAAATGATTAAACCAAAGTTCATATCCCAAAGAGAAGCAGACTGGCAAATGGGTAGCAATAGAATACACAAAGCAATTTAAAGTATAAGGAACTACTGTTTCATCTTCTGTGTGTTTTCTGAAGATCTCTCCCCTCATTTTGGTTTATAGAAACATTTGATTTCCATTTTCCTATATATTAACTAAAACACAGACTTCAGGCCCCTCAAATATCAATGGCCTATCTTATTTCCAGATTCCAAGACGTTAAGTGACTTGTTGAAAACTATGTATTCATAACCACAATACTATCAATATTGCTTACTGCCACTGTTTTCCTAAATGGCCACATTGTTAAATTGCCTTCTGAATATTTATGTCTATGCTCATAGATTTGTGCTGCTCTCAGCCTTGGTCAGGTCTCTTTTTGCAATGTGTGGCAGTTACTACAGGGACTTATACCTCATCAAAGTGCTGAGAATAAGTAACTTTCAAGTGCTCAGCCATAAATGAGACATTGATCTCATCCCCTCCAAGATTCGGGGAACACTGATAAGGAAAAGGTTGAACAGATCATAAGAGCTGCAGGATGGGGAAGAGTGCTGTGAAAGGCTGTCTTCTGGTCATGACATGGTCTTTGCACTCATGAACTCACAGTAGCTCTAATTCCCTACATAAGAGCTACAGAAGATTGAGTCCCATAGACATTCCCTCATGGATGGAAAAGGGGCTCATGAGGTTCCATCCTTCCCTTAAGAATTATTGGGAGGTAATGGTTTCTGGGGGAAAGGAAGATATTTTTTTCAGATGTGAAGCCATTAGCAAGTTCCCCATGTTTAAGCAAACAACCCTAAATGCAACTCAGTGGGTCACAAACTAAAAAAAAAAAAAAAAAGACATGAAAAATACAAGGGGGATTGATTGAGAAGAAGGGACTCCACAGGAATGTGAAGGTGATAAAAGGGGTTGTGGGAGTGAATAGGATCAAAATATATTATATGCATGTATGAAATTTGTCAAAGAATGAATAAAAGCAAAGCTTTCAACCAAGTGGGGAAAGCTCGGATCCAGAAGTGGGAAAACAGGGACTCTACGTCACACCCAGCCACCCACAAACAATTCTGCAAAGCCTGTGTTGGATCAAGCGATCCAAAGGCCCCTTCTCTGTCTGAGGAAGACCTGTCACTCTAGATAACCTGTGCTTCCACTGCTAACTTCTTGTCGTCTTTATAAGATGAGCTCCAAAGTCAGTCCTTCTGTCTGTCATCCCAGTCCTTACTGGTGCCAAAAGCCTGAGCAAATGAGCCCTTCCTGCTTCATCTGCAAAATGGAGGCTGTAAATGCATGTACCACATATGTGCTGAGCACGGGTGCTCACTAAACAGAAGCTGCTGTTAATCGTCCATCTCACCATAAAGTACTCACTGACAGGTGGTAACTGCATGGGCTACGGGACGGCCTTTCCTCCCCACCACACCATGGAAGGATCTCCTTCCCGGGGCATGTGGCTGGCTTTAAACAAAGAAAAAGAACCATTTCCCACCCTCCCTTGCTGAGATTGGTAGCCAATCACCTGTCTTGCTATAATATAGGACTAGAAAGCTCTTCAAAGGGAGGGCAACTTAAAAGTCAGGAAAACTTCTCGTTCCTTCTTCTTTCTGCATGGAACACAACGCAGTGATGGGGGTTATTATGAAGGGAAGGGTAACAACGTGGACAGACCAACCTGTGGGCCAATAACCAACTCCTGCAACCACTGTTGAAACTTGTTTCATGAGGAATACAAACTCATGTGTTCCTTTGTGTTACCATGATCAAAAGAGAAATTCTCACCAACACACACTCCAAAATGCACTTTTCTGTCAACACATATGTTGCAGAACTGCTTGGTCAGCCACTTGACCCTGCCACTTGAGAGGTTCAGAGACAGGTGCTCTTAGGCTCTGGCAAAAGTGTCCAAGCTGTCTTCAAAGGCCTTCACTCCTCCAAGCATGGGGGGCGGACCAGTGGCCAATGCTGGTGCCACATCCCTGTCCATTCTAGAGTCTACACTGATTTCCACACACAAAGTCTGAAGCTTGGGACTGGACTTCCAAGCTCTGTCCCATCATTTCTCTTTGACTATGAACTAATTTAGCACTCCACATGTGCCACTCAGTCTCCAGCCTCTGCCTCCCAAGTGCTGGGGTTACAGTTGCGTGCCACCACACTGGGCTGCTGCCAGAATGGCCTTTCTAAAGCCATGAGACACTCCTCACATGCCTCTCCTCCAACACTTCCGAAAGTGGGGCTCTCCTCATCCACTTTCAAGAGCTTCTTATCACCTCCAGGTGAGGTTCAGACTCCCCTCAGTGTGGAAATCCATGATTCTACATTTTCCCAGAAACACCCATTAAGGTGACCATGATGCATGTAGTAAGCACACAAGAAATAATTGGGGGATAGAAAATGTTTAAAAGGAGTGTACCCATGAAACAGTACGATCCTTAATTCTGGCACTCATACCATTACTAAACAATGGGAAAACAGTCCTATCAAAATAAAAGAGGGGCTGGAGGAATGGCTTAGTACTTAAGGCACTTGCCTGAAAAGCCTAAGCATCCAGGTTCAATTCCCCAGTACCCCATAAGCCAGTTGCAGAAGATGGTGCACGTGCCTGGAGTTCCTTTGAAGTGGCTGGAAGCCCTGGCATGCAATCGTTCTCTTTCCCTATCTGCCTCCCTCTGAAATAAATGAACAAAATATTTTTTTTTTTAAAAAAAGGAAGGAAAAAGCCAGGGAGGGGAAGGAAGGAAGGAGGGAGGAAAGCAAGAAGGGGGAGAGGGAAGGAGGGAGGGAGGGAGGGAGGGAAGGGAGGGAGGGAGGGAAGGAAGGGAGGGAGGGAGGAAAAGAAGGTTCTTACTTAGAAGGACAGATCCGGTTTTTAAGAAATAAAAAAAAAAAAAAATGTAAGCTCTAGGAAGCGAAGGAACAGAGTTCAGTGACAGGGAGCATGAGAGGTTGCTCAGAAAAGATCTAAGCCTGTTGTAGGGCTGGTCCAGAGGGCCCAGCAGGTTCAAAGCCTGCGGGGTGAAGGTGGTGTGTTTGAGGATTACCACAGAGGAAGGCCCTTTCAGAAGAGATATCCTGGGAGGTACAGGGTTCTCGTAGGAGAAAATGCTGGATTTCTTTCCCCTGATATGTCTCGGGGTCCCTGCTGAGGAGTTAGCTGTCACGCTGCAGGAGTCCCGCCCTGGAAATCAGACCACGTGAAATCGGGGTCCCAGCTGTGCCGCTTGCAGGCTGTTTAACTCCCTTGCCTTCCAAGCCCCCGGCTTCCTCAGATTTTAAGCGCGGTTTGGAAGAGAAACAACTTTGCAGTTGTCACCTGGGAGGGCCCCTGCACATCAGGGCTCACCTGGCTACCCGCGGTTTTGTGATTACCTCAGTGGATCCCTGACCGATCCTCACGACCAGCTTTCAAACATCAAGCTCATCCCAGACATCTCTCAACCACCCTCCCTCACTCCCCCACTCCCCTAGGCCGCCCTGTCACTGCCATCCCAGGCAAACACCCCCCCACCACCACCCCCTGCTCACGGCCATCGTGACCCCAGCGAGGGCGACGCCGCCGGACCCCCCCCCCCATTACCTTGGGGGCCAAATACGACTTGTCACCACCTTGCGTCCTGGGCCCTGCCTCTCCCTCCCGGCCCCGTAAGCTGTGTCTGCGGCGCCCCCAGCCCAGCCGGGCCCGGGCGGCGCGGGATGCCTCGGCGGGACTGGCGGCGGCGGCCACGCTGCGCGCTCCGGCAGAGGGGAGGGGGCTCGGCGGCGGCGGCGGCGGGCCCGGCTGGGGGCAGAGCCAAGAGGCGCGGCGGCGGCGGCGGCGGCAGCGGAGGAGGAGGAGAAGGAGGAGGAGGAAGAGGAGCATGCGGGAGGCTGCGGGCGGCGGCGCGGCCCTGTCCGCAGTGAAGCCCGCGGCGCCCAGGGCGCAGGGAGTGGCCGTCGCCTCCCGCGCGCACCATTGCTGAGATGGCGGCGGCGGTGGCTGCGCGCCGGAGGTTCGGGGAGAAGAGGAGGAGGAGGCCGGGCGCGGGCTGAGCGCTGCCAGCCTGGGAGCTCGCGTGAGACGGTGGAGGAGAAGGAGGAGGAGGAGGAGGAGGAGGAAACAGCGCGGGCCCGGGGCGGCCTACGCGAGCGGCGAGGCCGGAGAGGCCCCCGGGCAGAGCGCGGCGCGGCGCGGCGCACGGCCGGAGGAGAGCGGGGCGCGGCGATGGCGAACGCGAGCGAGCCGGCCGCGGGCGGCGGCGGCGATGCGGGCGGCGGCGGCGGTGCGGGAGGCGGCGGTGCTGGCGGCGAGACTGCCGCGCTGGGCCTCAAGCTCGCCACGCTCAGCCTGCTCCTTTGCGTGAGCCTGGCGGGCAACGTGCTGTTCGCTCTGCTCATCGTGCGGGAGCGCAGCCTGCACCGCGCCCCGTACTACCTGCTGCTCGACCTGTGCCTGGCCGACGGGCTGCGCGCGCTCGCCTGCCTCCCGGCCGTCATGCTGGCGGCGCGGCGCGCGGCGGCCACCGCGGGGACCCCGCCGGGCGCGCTCGGCTGCAAGCTGCTCGCCTTCCTGGCCGCGCTCTTTTGCTTCCACGCCGCCTTCCTGCTGCTCGGCGTGGGCGTCACCCGCTACCTGGCCATCGCGCACCACCGTTTCTACGCCGAGCGCCTGGCCGGGTGGCCGTGCGCCGCCATGCTGGTGTGCGCAGCCTGGGCACTGGCCCTGGCCGCGGCCTTCCCGCCCGTGCTGGACGGCGGAGGAGGCGGAGGCGGTGACGACGACGATGCCCCGTGCGCCCTGGAGCAGAGGCCCGACGGCGCTCCCGGCGCGCTGGGCTTCCTGCTGCTGCTGGCCGTGGTGGTGGGCGCCACGCACCTCGTCTACCTCCGCCTGCTCTTCTTCATCCACGACCGCCGCAAGATGAGGCCCGCTCGCCTCGTGCCCGCCGTCAGCCACGACTGGACCTTCCACGGGCCCGGGGCCACCGGCCAGGCGGCCGCCAACTGGACGGCGGGCTTCGGCCGCGGTCCGACGCCTCCAGCGCTCGTGGGTATCCGACCGGCGGGGCCGGGCCGCGGGGCTCGCCGGCTCCTAGTGCTCGAGGAGTTCAAGACGGAGAAGAGGCTGTGCAAGATGTTCTACGCGGTCACGCTGCTCTTCCTGCTGCTCTGGGGGCCCTACGTCGTGGCCAGCTACCTGCGCGTCTTGGTGAGGCCCGGCGCTGTCCCCCAGGCCTACCTGACGGCCTCTGTGTGGCTGACCTTCGCGCAGGCAGGCATCAACCCTGTCGTGTGCTTCCTTTTCAACCGGGAGCTGAGGGACTGCTTCAGGGCCCAGTTCCCCTGCTGCCAGAGCCCCCAGACCACGCAGGCCAGCCTCCCCTGTGACCTGAAAGGCATTGGTTTGTGAGGCTGCCTGCCATCCGAGCTGCCCCCCGACCCAGCCTCAACCCTTTGGCATGGACATTGACCGCTTCTTCCCTTTCTGTCCGGTTTCTGAGTTTTCTACGCTGCCTTCAAAAGACTCTTGAAGTGGACACACACTTGGATTGTACAGACGCCTGTTTTGGGGGCGGGAGCGGGGGCGGGAGGAGGGGGGGTTCAGTGTTTCAGTTTATCCTTCTAAGTACTTTCTTCCCGGCCGTAGGCCCTGCAGTCTTTTTGTACTGGTCCTGACTTCTTCCATGTGTGATTTTTTTTTTTTTAATTAAGGCTACACTAATTTTATTCATGCAAAGTTTCCTAAAGACCATGGCCAGTTTTCTACAGAAGCTATTTTTGACAACCTCAAGTGGCATTATATTTGAGTTGCGGTGGGGTAGAGAAGACCAGGGGCACCTGCGTGTTAGGATTTCCCGAGGGTCTTCTGTTGGAGGCTGCGAAGGTGGAGTGTGGGGGGGGCGGGAGGAGTCGCCCCAAGTCTCCGTATGAATTTGCAGGCCCAAGGGCCAGTTGTGCTGTGCGGGTTTCTTCGCAAGTGTGCGGAACTTTTTCCAGCGTTGATACTGAACTTGAAGAGCAGAAATGGGAGTTGATAGGGAGGCAGTCACTTCTGAAACAGTTACAAGATCGCTGGTTCCTTGTTTATACGACTAGAAAAAAAAAAAAAAAAACACTCCACATCAGCAGCAGCTGTTCTGTATATCAATCTTGAATGGAAACATGTCTGTAAACCTGTAACTTTTAAGAGGATAGCAAGTGGTTTTGGATAGTAACGGTGTGCAGAAACTACCGTGTTGCATGTTTGTATGTATGGTTGTGGTCCACAGATGGGAGGGTTCTGGAAAGTAGCAACTACGACACAGTTGTGTAGGTCTTTTTCTGCCAGTAAGAAGTTAAAATACTTTTTTGAAAATGACTTTTGCTCCGAGAAGCCCAGTTTTCTTCTGTCTTATGAAACTAATTTCCACTTTGAAGATTGTTCTGTCGTCCGTGGTATCAAGGAATGGAATACAACAATACCTCTCCTAGGAGACAAAACATTTCCTACAGTGTTGGTTAGGTTAGGCTGTGCTGTTCTACTGATGGTTGTTTTAAATTTATTAATAAGAACCATGATTTTAAATTATATGCCCTTGTTAGACATTGTCACTTGAAATTGAAGGATTACATTGCAAGTACTGTACAATATTTTTTGCTTAAAATGCTACATTTTTATTAATGTACCTTGCGTTTTGAGGATTTCTATCTGTATTTCTCTTTGCATTACACAAATATACCAGTATTTTCATTCTGGAGTGGCTGCCTGCTGCTGTGTGAGGCACGCTTGTCTTACTGTGTTCTAAGTATGTCACTTAGAATCTGCTCTCCTCTTGCTGCATGTGAGGCTGTGTGGTTTGAATACCAGCATTTTCAAGACACTTGGAAGCCTTTAAAACATTTTTTTTTCTTTATTTATTTGAGAGCGACAGATAGAGAAAGAGGCAGAGAGAGAGAGAGAGAGAGAGAGAGAGAGAGAGAGAGAGAGAGAGAATGGGCGTGCCAGGGCCTCCAGCCACTGCAAATGAATTCCAGATGCATGTGCCTGCTTGTGCATCTGGCTTACATGGGTCCTGGAGAATCAAGGCTTTACAGGCAAGCGCTTAACTGCTAAGCCATATCTCCAAACCCCATTTGGAGGCCTTTTAACTTTGAGATGTAAGATAAAAATGGGAAAACCTCTTTTAAGGAAAAAACGATTAAGCATATGTATCATTTTAAAGTTTTGAAAAAATTATGGAGGGGTGTAGCTCTTTGGGAGAGCATTGTTTAGTATGTGAGAGACCCCAAGAGCCACAGGTGGGAAGGAAGTACACTGATGATAAAACACACACGAACCTGAGCCAAGGGATCCTCCTGATGAAATAGTTCAGCTTTTTGATGTAAGGTCTTGTTTTAGCCCAGGCTGACTTGGAATTCACTTATGTAGTCTCAGGGTAGCCTTGAATTCACAGTAATCCTCCTACCTCTGCCTCCCAAATCCTGGGATTAAAGGTATGTGCCGCCATGCCCAGCCTAATGAAGTATTTTAGATAGGTACAGCAAATATAAAGAAATTTGAGTATAACGTGACCAGTTAGATATTTGATCCAAGTGAGATGAGCAATGTGGCACTGTGGCCATCTAATAAAAAGACACCATTATTTTGTTTGTGAGCATTAGTCAGACTGGAAGACGGTCTATTTTTCTTCCTAGGATTTAAATTCAGGTGGAACTCCACTTTCCAAGGCCCAGTCATAAATCTCAGCCAACCCAAAGAGAGAGCCACTGAGGGGAATGAATACTCATGTAACCCTCTACCCATGCATGTAATCCAAGTTCAAAGGCTTGATGTCACCAATGCCAGGTATTAGTCAGAACTCAGAAACCCACCCACCACAGAAGATTCCTGAGACCATCCTGCCTTAGGTAGCATCTGGACTGCAGCAGGCACAACCTAACCTGCTGGTGCTAGGAGGTCTAAGTTCCTGGGGTACTTTCTGAGGAATGCACTTTAGTGTTTGAACAGTCTGGTGATTCCTAATGGGATGCACAAAGGCAGGATCCTGGAGGAGGCATCACCCACTTTCCTCAGAAGGTTGGAGACGACTTACTTTCCATATGTTGTATACCAACCTGGTTATCTGAGGTTTTTGTTATGTTCAATAAGAAAGGTCCTGATTAGAAGGGAGAAGCCATGATTTCCAGTGAGAATTCAGGTAAGAGAAGTAAGAAATAGCAGCCAACTATATGAAAAAGAGAGGCAGGGAGCCCACTGCCTTGGAGAAAACAGTGAAAAGGGGAGATGCCCTCTAAATTTAATGGCTCTTGAGGGTCACTGAATCTCTGAACATGGGCTTGTGAATTCCATTCGTAAATCATCAAGGAATGCTTAGTCCTGCCTCTGTCCTCCACTCACGCTAGCAGAGCAGTACAATGTACTCTAGGGAGACTTGGACTGACACGTTTCCTGGCTCACTTGGAACGTTATCTTAGCTCACCCCTCCCCAGAGTGAGATGAGTGAGTTGTCTTGTAAGGGAAGCAACAACAACAACAAGAACAAATTAGATTGGTCTAGAAATCTTCAGCTGCATTCCTGGCATGGAATTTTGGATTCAAAATGTTCATTTGGGGGTCTTTGGATGCCTTATATCAAAGAGCTTTGCAGAATGAGTAGATCTGTTTAAGTTGAAACCTGTTGGTCACTTTTTATAAAAGCAAATATTCCTAGCAAAATGGGGAAGCATCTAACAGATCAGTAGCAATAATGATATTAATTGGGTTCCATATGCAGCCTTTACCAGGCTTGTTACTTTTTTTGTCAAATTGATTTACCTTTCTTTTCCATTTCTTTTCAGGTTCTTTGCCTTTATTTTGCCCCTTTTCTTAGGCTTTTTCTCGTGTGTGGGGGGAGGGACATATGGTATGTGTGTGGGGGGTGTATACACATGTGTGTGGGAGAGAGAGAGAGAGAGAGAGATATGGTAGGTGTGTAGGGGTTATGCACATGTGTGTGCCTGTGCAGCACTTCATGTGCTTACCTGTGACGGGATGTACTCGGCTGTGGTGTCCAGAGGGAATATTAGGTGTTCCCCTCCATCACCCTTGTCTGTTCTTACTTGAGCCAGAATCTCTTACTGATCCTAGAGCTTGCCATGCTTTTGTGAATCCCTGGTCTCTGCTCTCCTACAGACTACGGTTACAGATGTGAGGCCATGCCCAGCTGTTTATATCTATCCTGGGGATTGAACCCAAATCATTTCTTGGACTTCCTCAGGCCCTCATGCCTATACAGGAAGTGCTCTTAATAGCTGAGCCATATAGCCAACCGTCTGGGTCTTTTTAAAGAAATGAAAGTTGTTTTTGCCCAGTCTTTGGTCTGTCTGTCAGTTCTCCAACCTCTCCAATTCTCTACCTTGCGAGAGGTCCCAGGGTCCCAGGCTCTAGTCTAGGGTTAGGGTTTAATTTTGCAGGTGAACTACTTGGTGGAAACCTCTTAGCTGCCTATATAATCCACTCATGGCTTCATTCCTCCTGGTCACCTCTTCCTTTGTATCCTCTTGGTATTTCCTTCTCACCCCCCCGCCCCCCGCCTGGGAACTCCTTCCTGCTATGTTTCCATGAGAATAATGGGCAAAACAGCCAACCTCTGGGATGGCATGGCATAATAAGCCTCAGTATCCAACTGTACCCTGGGGTATGCCTGGCCACCAGCCCAGGATGTTGGGAAGCCCTTGTTGGCCAGCCATGACTCCCCCGTGCTCCCTGTGCGCTGTTCCCTCCAGGAAGGCTGCTATGTTGTGCTTCAGTGTCTGGAGCCCCTGATGTCTCCTGCTCCTTCCTCAGTCTCTCCTCTGCCCCTCTCTTCCTGCCCTGTACTTGGGCCATGCCAGGTTCCTGGCAGTGTCACACCCATGTGCCTTTGTATGTGATGCTCTCATATCCAAAGCCCTGGCTGCCCCCACCCCTGTGAACTGTTATTAAACTTGAGACCTAAAGAATACGTGCACATCAGGGGCGGTCCACCTGTCCTCCACATGGAGGTGGATACATTACTTCAGTTCTCACCCTGAAAGAGGGATATCCTTTGCAGCTATGAGGTCTGAGTGCCCCTGAGGGGTCAAATAGCAGCAGTCATCGCCTTAACAGCAATTTAAGCCGTCTTTGCACCGAGGTGGCTGGGCTATAAAAGGTAGCTGACTCAAAATAATTTTACTCCTGTGGACTGCCAAGAGCACTGATCTGTACAGCCTGTTCTGAGAGAGGCTGAGGAGACAGTGGAAGACCATCTTCACCCCTCACATCACGTATCTATCACATACCTTGGCTGCTTCTCGGTGGCTTCACAAGTAAACTAGTAAAAACAAGTTTGAGCTGAGCCCAAGAGTTTTGCTCTGCTGCTTCTCCACCTCAGACAAGATTTTTTTTTGGGGGGGGGGGGTTCCAACTCAACTCGTAATTAGCCCTCTCCCCCTCCTTGTTTATTCCCTTTGTGAAGTTCTTGGATGGTGGTGCGATGCTTATAGCCACAGCAGACCAACTGTCTTGAATCCATGGGGAGGAACTGCACATGCAATCCAGACAGCAGAACAGAAAGAAAGGCCAAGAACCACGGAGTCTGCCTTAATCGCTCACCAGAGGAGCAGCCGCAGACCTCTGCACTCAGCTGTGAGACAAACACTCCCATTACATCTGCCATTAATATTTAGGAAGACAACAGGGCTAGAATGACAGCTCACTTGCCTTGCAAGCATGAATTTTATCTCTAGTACCCACCTAAAATACAGGGCAGGGTGGCATGCGCCTGTAATCCCAACACTGGAAAGGCTGACCCAGACAGATCCTTGCAGTTTGCTAGCCAGCTAGTTTCATCTAATTGGTGAGCTCCATCCAGGCCAGTGAGGGATGCCCCTCAAGGTTGTGCTCCAGCCTGTACACATATACACACACGCACGGTCTCTCTCATGCACATGCACCCACATAGACACATGTGCTCATATGCATAAAACAGGCACACACAGGTACACAAATATTTAGGAAGACTAAGTAACTACAAAAATACTTAAAACTGGTTTATACCTTTCACCCCTTGGATAAGTATGCTTGGTATCATGGAACTGTGTTCACAAGTTGTTTAAAAAAAACCAACTAGACAACAAACTCGTCTTTTCTAGTTTCCCAATTATTCTGCATGCTGTTAATTATTCTAGCTCCAGAAAACAATGGAATAAATTCTTCATTATTTATTACTACCCCAGTTCTGTTTAGTTGTATTGGGTAATAGTTTTTTGACCAGTGTATGCTTAATTTTTAAAATATTATGGCTTGAATGGGAAGTATTTCCCACAGGCTCATGTGTCTAAGCATTTGGTACCCAGCTGGTGGTGCTGTTTTGGAAAGTTTTGGAAGATTTGGGATATAGGGCCTGGGGAGCAGGCCATGAGTATTATAGCCTATCCCATTTCCTGTCCTGCCCCTGCTTCCTGGTCAGCACCCTGCGAGAAGCGACTGGGGCAGTCTCCTGCCATCACCCACGCACCCACTCTAGCCACTGTGCCTTCCCCTTCATGATGGGTCCATCTCCTGAGAAATGAGCCAAAATAAATCCTTCTTCCCTCAAGTGGCTTCTGTCAGGTATTCAGTCATAGCGTGGAGAAATGTAATGAATACCATCATGGACCTAGTTAAGATAGATCCATAAGATAGATCTATAAGGAGAGAATCCAACCAATGAGCAGACACTGAAAGCCAGCACCAAGCAATCTCTGTGCTGGGTGGTATAGGGCACAGAGGTGAGGTGTAGTTCTCTTGGCTAATGGCCAGATGATTAGGGAAACGTGGCAAGACAGGATCAGACAGACACCAGGAAGGATCCAGAAAGAGAGCTGGGGACAACACAGAGAGCCGTGTCTGAGGAGACCCTGGGCAGGCTATCTCTCATTAGCCAATTGAGGAGAGAAGGGAAAACCTGAACACTGGAAGTGATGTTGCCATGGCTCAATCTTCCCCTCCTCCTGTGCTCATCCAGGTCCTGCTGACTCCTTCCACGCTATCTACACCCTGCAATCCATCGTAAAAGTTCTCTTCTCTGAGTGAAGTACAAACCACAGAATTCTCTCTTCAAAATTCCTGTCCCAATTCTATCCAAATGTGCTGGGGCCAGTAAGGAATTTTTTGTTTGTTTGTTTTGTTTTTAGAGGTAGGGTCTCACTCTAGCCCAGCAGGAATTGGGTAGTTTTGAGAAAAGTTTGTCATACATCATCTTGCCATGAGGAGTGCCAGCCAAGACACTGTTGGTGACCAGTCAGAATTGAACTGAAGCCACAGAAGTAATCCTCAAAGGACCACAGTGCCCCTTCCAACGCATGAGGGGAGAGCAGGTGTACCTTACAGAGAAGGGTTTTTTTTTTTTTTCCTCCTTTTCTCTTTATTTTATTTGAGAGGGAGAGGAGAGAAAATTGGTGTGCCAGGGCCTCAGCCACTTTATTTAAACTCCAGATGCTTTCACCACCTGGTGGGCATGTGCAACCTTGTGCTTGCCTCACCTTTGTGCATCTGGCTAATGTGGGACCTGGAGAGAGATTGAACATGTGTCCATAGGCTTTTCAGGCAAGCGCCTTAACCACTAAGACATCTCTCCGCCCAGAGAAGGTACTTTTCTGCTTTTGTTTTAAACAAGAAGGAGGTATGGGGAAAAGGATTAGAAAGCACCTAACTAACCCTGGATGATTAGCAGCTTGAAATTTATATATGAAAACTGAAAATCTTAAAACCACATCAAATTCAACTACTGAGAACGGAGGCCCAAAACACTTACATTGCACTATCAAGGCATAAACGCAATAATCTTACTTCTCAGTAAGATGAAGGAGACAGGTAAATTAGAGTTATTCCTGCTTGGCTGCTAGGAGCAATGATTTAGTCATTTACAAATTGAGTTTTAAATGGCCACCCGACAACAGGTGAAGGACATGCAAACTGTGGGAAAGCTGTATATTTGCATGTTTCCCTGGCACATCTGTATTGCCTGGAGGGTGCCCCTCTGTACAGCTCTGTAGGAGGGAAACCTTAGCTTTCTGCAAGGACACGGCATCTGGGAAGCGAGCACTGTGGCCACTTGCTTTGAAATCTGAAGGGACAGTAGGTGATTTCACTGTCGTGTTGACAGAGCCATGCTGTCATTTCAAACAGCTTTGGCAACTATTACCTTTCAACGCTAACCTACTACTGTGTTTCTTTTTTCTCCCACATGTGGGTGGTGTATGCAGATGTCTGAAGACCATGTTAGGCTGTCTTCCTCCGTCATTCAACTGTGTGTTCCCTTGGGATGGAGTCTCTCTCTGTTTGCAGAGATGTGGTTTGCAAACCCCAGAAATTCTCTGGCCCCTGCTTCCCACAGATCTGGGGTCACAGATGTCTGTGGTCTTGCCCAGCTCCCCCCGCCCAACCCAGGTGCCAGGCAGTTGAACTCAGGATGAATAGGCCATAGCAGGCTTTTATACTTCTGTGGCAATCACTCTTGCCCATTGAGTCATCTTTCCAGCTCCCCCTTTTTTTTCTCAGAATTCTAAAGAAATCATTGAAATCAAGGAAATGAGTTTTATGTCCCTCATTTAACATATGTGCTTTTCTTTTTCATTCCCCCCCCCCCCTAGAGTTCCTTAATATTGACCTATCTGTGTGGCCATGCGCTGGGCAGAAAGGACCCATTCTGGGTTTAATTTAGAAAAGTGATATGCAGAGTATAACTGCCATGCATAATTCTTTAAGGCCACAGTCCCAACCGTTCCATTTGCATCTCTATCTTGAGGAATTGTGGGATACTCAGAGTTATTTCTAGAACTCCATTTGCATAATTGTTCTAATCCTTTATGAGTATGGTGACATGTGGTCTGACAAAGGAATTTTTTTTTAAAAAAGAGTTCAGTTACTTTATAAGGTTTGTAAAGATATTAGAATTAAATACCTTTAGGTGTATATTTAATAACCTGTCTCTACTGAAAGGAACACAATTATACAAAACCATTAGTCTCTGTCAAAGGCATTGCACTTTGGCTACTGTTGTTCACTGCAAGTTTGTTATTTAATTGTACTTCTTGCTCTTTGTTTTCCTCTAGCACTTCTTGACGATTAAAATTCATTTAAGCATCATGAAAAAAATCTGCAGCTGTTTGGGGACTCAGTGATTTTCCCAAGATTCCTTAATCCATGGGTTGGCGACAAGTGCCTGGGTGTGGACCCTGGCTGCCAGACACAACATTTACTCATGCCCACCCTCCTGTCTGCATTGTCCATGTGCTCGTGACCAAAATGCGTAGGAATGGCCCTCCCTCCATTTGGTTAAGCAGCTCTTTATGACGGTCTTATGTCAGGACTGTTATAAGATAAAAATACATTAAGTTTAACCCTCTATTTTATTTTTTGAGAGAGAGAGAGAGAAAGAGAGAGAGAGAGAGAGAGAGAGATGGAGAAAGAGGCAGAAAGAAAGAGAGAATGGGCGTGCCAGGGCCTTTCAGCCACTGTGAATGAACTCCAGACGCATGTGCCCCTTGTGCGCATGTGGAACATTGCACGCCTGCATCACTTTTGCATCTGGCTATGTGGGACGTGGAGATTCAAACAGGCATTCTCAGGCATCACAGGCAAGCGCCTTAACTGCTAAGCTGTCTCTCTAGCCTAAGTTTAACCCTCTAGTTTGAACATTCTCCTTCCATGTGGCTAGCAGCTTCTTACGGTAGTTCAATAACAGGACTGTAAGGAGGAGGAAAACTCCTTTGTGACCCAAGCCATATTCCCTCCCTCCACTTTGGCCCCACACCTGAGTTAGCCAGTCCCAGCAGGGACCTTCATACCCTTTTGTTTCTACATGGCCTTCTGTGCCATTTTGTGGTGGCATGGCTGGCACCAAGACATCTCCATCACTAGGGAACAAATCTGGGCACACCCCATGGGCTTGTCTCTCTTGTCACCAGTCCCAACATACAACCCAATTCTGGGAATGAGGTTGAGTCCATGCTCTACAGGGAATCCACTAAAAATTACAAATGAGTTCTATTTATTTATTTTTAATATTTCTGAGGGAGCTGGAGAGATGGTTTAATGGTTAAGGCACTTACCTACGAAGCCTAAGGACTGAGGTATTCCCCAGTACCTACATAAGCCAGATGCACAAGGCAGCACAGACATCTGCAGTTAGTTTGCAGTGGCTGAAGGCCCTGATGTGCCCATTCTCTCTTTCTCTCTCTCTCTCTCTCACTCACACACACTCCAACAAATAAATACATAAATAAAATATTTTTCAAAAAATTTTTGAGGGCTGGAGAGATGGTTTAGTGGTTAAGGTAGTTAAGTTACCTGCTTGTGAAACCTGAGGACTGAGGTTTGATTCCCCATAACCCATATACAACAGATGCACAAGATAGTGTATGTGTCCGGAGATCATTTGTAGTGGCTAGAGGCCACTGGAGTGCCCATTCTTTCTCTCCCTCTCTCTCTTTCTCTCTTTCTTCCTCTCTCAAATAACTGAATGAATAAATAAATAACTATTTTTTGAGATCGCATGTAGCCCAGGATGGCTTAACTGATGTGAGACTCTGTCTCAGAAAGTAATGGAGAAAGCTAAAGAGATGGCTCCATGGTGAAGAGCTCTTGCTACACAAGCATGAGGGCTCCGGTGTTTGATTCCCCAACACCCATGTATGTGATTCTCCAACACGCATGTAAAAGGCGGGGCTTGGCCGTGCATGTCAGTCACCCAGTCCTGCTGCGGTATATGATGGGCAATCACTGAGGCTTTCTGACTGAATAAAATGAAACAGAACAAAAAGTGAAAACAGCATGTCTGGGTTTAGTGAGAATCTGTCTAAGGAAACAGGCAGACAAGTGGAAAGAGGGCAACCTGAAGTTCTCCTGTGGCCACCGCACATGTGCACCTAGGAGTGCACATCTGTGCACACACACACACATACACTACACACACCACATCAAACACCACACCAGACACAGTCTACACATACACATGCCAAAATACAAAAAAACAAGTGATGTGGAGAGCTGACAAGTGAGATTCGTGATGATCTCTGGCCTCCTCACTCACATGGGCATGCACACCCGCACCCACGTAAATACATCCACATACATACTATACGCAAGACAAAAATAAAAACAAGGGCTGGAGAGATGCAGTTACGGCATTTGCCTGCAAAGCCCAAGGACCTAGGTTCAATTTCCCAGGACCCACGTAAGCCAGATGCACAAGGCAGCGCATGCATCTGAAGTTGCATTTGCAGTGGTTGGAGGCCCTGGTGCACCCATTCTCTTCCTCTATCTGCCTCTTTCTCTCTCGTTCTCTCAAATAAATAAATAATTTTTTTTTAAAGAATTTAAAAAACATAAGGAAATGTGTAGGATCACGGGATTATCAGCAAGGGGACCTCACTGCTATTGTTGATAACACAAGAATGCCACTGTCTTTCCCACATGGAAGGGGTCTGCTCTTTGGGTGTGGTCTGTGGTCATCCATGTGTTGGGAGGTTGGCTGGCAAGGAGGGAAGATGTACTGGATCCTTTAAGTGCCAGGGTCTATTGGAAAGTAATTGGGACATGTGCAGGGAACAAAAGTTGTCACAAGACTCTGGTTAGTTATATGGAGACAGATGTTATGGGAGAGTGAATGTGACTCTTTTCTCTTTCTGGCTCCTCCCACTCTCTCCAGCTTCCTCCTGTCTCACTATGTGATCTCTTCCCTCAGGCCATCATGCAAAACAGCCTCTGAAACATGAGATAAACAAGCCTGTTTTGTTTATAAAGCACCTAGTCCTAGCTATCTTATTCCTGCCATGGAGAATGGAATAACACAGATGGCAGCAAGAGGATCCAGTCAAGAAGGGACCTTGTTGATTTGTTTCAGCATAATAAGAAGGGGGTGAGGAATGACACACTAAAGATGGAACAAGGTGGCGGGTTTTGAGAAGACAGTGAATGACAGATATATGGTTTTCCCTTATACCAGTCCTAAAACTTTTATGTTTAAAACCTTTCCATGATAAAAGTTTTGTTGACTGATTTGTGTGTGTTCTTAAGAACAAGCCAAAAACACTCATGCCAACCTTAATTCTGTCAACAGAGCAATGCAGTTTGGAAAACTTCTCAACAGTTATTCAAACCTAACTTAATAAAATGCAATTTTCTCCAATTTGGCTTGCAGAGCTTTTGAGTTTCTGCAGCAACAACAACAACAAAAATCTTCCCCCCACACACAAATTACTCATGTTTTAATCAAGATAATGAAAAAAATGTGAATTGAAACACTGGAACGTGGATGTTTGCTTAGAAGTGCAGTTGTAAGCAGTTGAAATCATTCCTCTGCAGCTGAGGTGATTCTGTCCATGTCCTTTGCTGTGCAGCTGCCCAAGCATGAGGCCAGGAGTTTGGATCCCCAGCGCCCTTGTGGAAATGATGCACATAGCAGCCCGTGCCTGTGATCCCAGTGCTGGGAATCCACAGGGCTCACTGGTTAGCTCATCTAGCTGAACCAGTGATTTCTGGGTTCCGTGAGAAAATAAGACGGAGAAGCAATAGAGGAAAACAACTGCTATTAACCTCTGGCGTCCACACGCACATGCACACACCACTCCACATGTACACTCCTATGCATGTGAACAGGTGTGTGCTCATCACCCACACGTACGACATGCACAGAGCAGTGAAGCAGGCACAACACAGCTCTCGCCTAAACCAGTGCTTCTCAAAGGGAGACAGCTCATTCTCAGCTGCGGCCTGTGGAGGACGTGCGGCAATGTCTAGAGATAACACTGGTTGACAGAACCATGGCCTGCCACTGGGATCTAGTCACTAATCAACCTTCCGCAGTGCCCAGGAGGGTTTCCCACCACACAGAACAGCATGGTCCACAAAAGTCATAGGGTTGAGGTGAAGAACGCCTGGACCAAGGCGACAGTGCACCTGGAAGCATTCAGCGGCCATGGCCCCAGTGATCAGGCCACCATTCTGTGTGACCAGCACAACTGCCTGCAGGAGTGTCCCAGGCTCCTGAAGAAGTCTCCAGGCAGGCGCTAGGGATGCAAACTCAATATGCATGGAACCTGTCCTGGGCATTCTGTCACCAGGAATCATGGCACCCACACGGTGACTTTTCATGGTCTTGCTGTCACTCTTTGGTGACTAGTACACATTTTTGTTTGTTTGTTTCTTCGAGGTAGGGTCTCACTCTAGCTCAGGCTGACCTGGAATTCACTGTGTAGCCTCGAAATCATGGTGATCCTCCTATCTCTGCCTCCTGAGTGCTGGGATTAAAAGCATGTGCCACCACGCCTGGCTAACTAGTACACATATTGATGAGTTGCTCACTAGCCTGACTTATTGCGTCACAGAGGGTGGGGACAGTGCACTCCAGAGCATCCTTGGGACTTACAAACCCAGGGATCAAATGAAGTCGTAGGTTGTGGGGGGGGTGGGCAACTGCAGGGGATTTCTGACAGAGTCACCTGAGGCCCCCTAAGAAACATGGGAGGTCCTGCGCTCCAGAGAGGTATGAGCGGCAGGGGAGCCATGGATCAACTACTTGCTAACCTCACCTTATTCTCGGGACTGACTCTTCCAATGAGTAACCTGTAACCCAAATTGCCACTGAATTTCTGTGAGTCCCTATCTGGAATCAGAGAGAACGTGAAGTCACTTATGCTGAAGACCACAGGAGCTTTCAAGTGCAGAACATCAGCCAATTCAACAACAAAGGTATCTCATCAAATACTACTGCAGTTAGCAGTGGCCTGTCCCCAAGAGCGTAAGGCATCATTCATCCTCAGTGGCTCTTAAGTGTAAGTGTGCCTTCGGCTTCACTGGTGAGCGTTAAGAAACATCCAAACACCCTACCGGGCATGGTGGCACACACCTTTCATCCTAGCCCTTGGGAGGCAGAGGTAGGAGTATCGCTATGAGTTCGAGGCCACCCTGAGACTCCATAGTGAATTCCAGGTCAGCCTGGGCTAGAGTGAGACCTTGCCTTGAAAAACAAAAAAAGAAACAAAAAGAAACAAAATCAACAAGCAAAAAAGAAATAACCAAACACGGAGACGTCACCCCAGACAAACAGATCTAGAAGGTCTAAGGGCGAGATGGTGCATGATGCAAACACTGGGAACTGTACTTCACGGATAACATGACAGCCTGCCATGGAGGCTAAACCAGGAACATCATGCGTTGCAACTCAGCCTGGGGCAGAGCGAGGCCCTCTCTCAAACACAAACAAGAGCAACATATTGATGGCACCTTCAGCTTTGGGAAAAGTGTGCTCTGAAGCTATCTCGAGCTATTGGGGTGAAGGGCATGAGTAGGTAATAAAATTCACTTAAAGGTCTCATTGTTAAAGACTGTCATCCTTGGGGTATATTAAAAAATGTTGGCATGATAACCATGGCTAGTAGTGTGTACTCAAAACCACCAAGAGTGGATGCAAAGAGAAGGTTGTGAGCTGGTGCCCGTGCTCGCTCAGGTTAGTTCTTCCACAGTGTTGAGTCAGACGTCCCACATAAACTCATGTGTTTTCAGAGCCAGGTCCCCAGCTGGTGGCAATTCGGGAGGAGAGAAGGGATCCTTGTTAGAGGAGGCAAGTTACTGGGGTTGGGCTTTGGGGTGCAATATACTACTTCCTCTTGTCAGAGTCCAGTTCATTTTCTTGTTGTTTTCTGCCCGCTATCATGGCAAGAAGTGCTGTCCAGCCTCTGCTCCTGACATTCTTTCCTCTGCCATCGTGAAGCTGCCCTTGAGACTGTAAGCTGAAATAAAGCCTTTCCTCCCATCGGCTGCTTTTGGAGAGATGTTTTGTCCCAGCTACAATAAGGTAACTACAACATACAAAGCATAACATATTTCAAAATATCATGCTGCATACCATTTATCAATTAAATTCTTTAATACTGGAAGAAATACAGTTGCCCTTAACGCAAAAGGCAGGACAAAGAATGAGTTAAGGGAGATATCGCAGAATGAACACAATATTAAATTCCAAGGGTTTATCTGAAATACTTGGCAATGTTGAAGACTGGAATGTCACAAAAGGTTGCCAGTTAGTTTTATAGGGCTCTACCCTCCCTGAATACTAAAAAGGCCCTGATCTAAAAATTTTAAAATAATCTCCAACTTCTATCTCTTGAGAAATGAAGCTAGAGAAGAATGGAATGAGATTTCTGATATTAGAGCCAGTGACAAGGAAAGGAAAATTAGAAATGTTCTACTGCTGGGCTGACTGATCTAACATGGCCACAATAAGATGCCAGCCAGGAAATAGTCATTAGTTAGACAGGAGGGGTTGTTAGGAAGTAGCTTGGGCACAAACTTTTGCTTTAGTAAACAACAACAACAACAACAAAATGTTGCTTTAAAATTTTATTTATTTATTTATTTGAGAGTGACAGACAGAAAGAGGCAGAGAGAGAGAGAGAGAGAATGAGACCCACATGCCAGGGCCTCTAGCCACTGCATACGAACTCCAGACACCCCCTTGTATATCTGGCTAATGTGGGTCCTGGGGAAGACAGCCTTGAACCAGGGTCCTTAGGCTTCACAGGCAAGCCATCTCTCCAACCCGAAATGTTGCATTTAATAAAAGGTTAAACACAGCCTGAAATGATCCTATCCATGGGTCAATGGTGGTCACAAAGCCAAAAGGCATCCTTGAGTTTGGGCATTAGATTCTGGCACAAGATCTGTTTTTACCTTAGAATCAGTGGACGTCATCAAAATTAACTTTTGACCTAGCTTATCTCATGGAAATCCCCATTTTGCTTATCTTTACAATCTCACAGACCTAGGAAATCCCAGCAACTACCTACCGTCCTGGGAGGCGGAGCAGCCTTGCAGTTGTCAAGGTGCACAGACTTGACTTGCTTTGGTAAAGCCATCCTAAAGAGCCTCCGGGAAACATGGTCACGTTGCTTTGAAACAGTGACTGCAAAGGTGTTGATTTGGATAACAGCTAAAATAATAATGTCCAAATAGAATAGAATGACACTCTAAATAATAATAATAATAATAATAATGATAACAATAATAATTAAAACAAATAGAAACATACTGAACACTGAGGCTCTTTGGTGACTTACCAGCCTAGCTCTCAGCCTTTCATGCAAGCTAGAAACCCTACTCTCTTGCCTGGACACATCTAGTCTGTCCCTATAAGGACCAATCTTTAAATTAGATTGGTATATATAAAAGTAAAATGGTATAAAAACAGGCTAGATATTTCCTTAACTTTAGTGCAAATGGATGACTGAGCAAAAGAAGTTTTCACCACGTGCAAAGAAGGATGTCTTGAACATTGTATGAAAATAAATTTAGGGCTTAGTGGTTAAGGTGCTTGCCTGCAAAGCCAAAGGACCCAGGTTCAATTCCCCAGGACCCACATAAGCCAGATGCGCAAGGTGTCACATGCATCTGGAGTTCCTTTGTAGCAGCTGGAGGCCCTGGCATGCCTATTCTCTTCTCTCTCTCTCTCTCTTTCTCCCTCTCTCAAATAAATAAACAAAAACTTTAAAAAGAATAAATTTAGCCAAATTATTAGTGTTTGTTTCTTTACCCATAACCCTTCCTATAGGTTTTTTTTTTTCTCAACAAACTTGCTAAGGAATGTTTCTTGAACATAAACCACGTACAAAGTATATGTCATTGACCAAGTAAGGGGATTAGCATAATTCAGTCCTCATACATTTATCAACATGTGAGCCCCAGGGGGTAAGTTCACACACAGCATGGAACTGTAAGCTCTAGCCAAGTGATGAACTACAGAAGGGACAATTGATTCTTTTTTAAACCATTCTTGGGTGGGCATTGGACAGGTTTGGAAGTTTAGTCAGTTCAACTGAACATTTCATATGCTGTTGGTTTTGTTTTGTTTTGTTTTTGTTTTTTTTTTTTTTTTTTTTTTTTTTGGTTTTTCGAGGTAGGGTCTCACTTTAGCCCAGGGTAAACTGGAATTCACTATGGAGTCTTAGGGTGGCCTCGAACTTATGGCAATCTTCCTACCTCTGCCTCCCGAGTGCTGGGCTTAAAGGCGTGCCCCACCACGCCCGGCTTCATATGCTGTTTATTTGCAGTGCACAGTCAGTTTACAATATTGGTGTGTTTTTCAAGGCCAGGCCACCCTGTGGCATCACGGTATCTCTCCCTCTAGGCTACTCTAGCCCCTGCCACATTAGCCATGTCTGGACAGAAGCCGGGAAGACCAGCAGTTCTGTTGCTGCCAACAATCATCTTATGAAGGCATGATTTTCTTTCACACTCCAACATTTCACTTACATACACATGGTCTATTTATTTACATATATATATATACATACATACATACATATATATATATATATATATATATATATATATTTGCATTCCCTTCAAGTTCATGCAAACCCTGTGCATGGAGTGACAACGTTAATGCTCCTTCACCGACCCTGAAGGTCTCCACCCACTGTAGGATGAGGCCTATGCTAAACACTGAGAGTAACAACAACTGTAGACAACTGTGACAAGAATAAGGATATAATATTAAAGTCAATCAAACGATGTACAGTACTGTCATTATTCTGATACAGAATTTCTACACAGCAATATTGATACCGGTACAAACGGCAGGATGTTAGGCAACCCATTACAACAGACCTTCTGTTTACAAAGGAGGGTTTAAATTATAACAATACTGATTTTAAATAGTGCTATGCCAGATTAAAACCAACACTTTCTTCTCAAGTGACATTTTTTAGACTGTCTCTAGGCGACTTTTTTTACGTTTCACTAAAACAAACAAACAAACAAAAAAAAAAACATAGGTGATAGTCTGTTGGAAGAGAAGTCTTTCATTTAAGCAAAACCCCAAATCTAGAAGTGTGGACCAAATTAATTTAGCTTCCCATTAATTCTGCCCTCACACTAGTCAACCATCTACTGAAGCTCACTGGGCTAGATAGGGTTAGGAAAGTACCAGAAGCATTCCCAACCATTCCTCCCAAAGAGCAGTTTGGAATGTCTACTTCAACTGAAGTGCTCTTGTCATCGCAAGAACATCAAGCAGCCCCCTGAGTCTCATCAGAGATCAGAGAGTCTAGAGCCCCCACTTTGCAATGCTAAAGGGGAAGGAAGGGAGATAGATTAAAGTCAGGGAAGATTCTCTGAGGAATTAAGGATTCATTGTCTATAAAGTGGTGAAGGATGGGGGAGAAGTTATGAGAAAAAAATTGTTTCTGTAACAAAATATCAATTCTTATTCTCATTTTTGTGAAAATGAGTGAGATATCTGTATTTAAAAAAAAAAAAGCCAAGCAAAAAATACAAACAGAAAAATGAGAACTGATTCCATAATGCTTGGCACTTTATCTTTCTATCCAAAATAAAATCCCCTTTCAATAAGAAAAAAAAAAATCACTTCAGAATCAAAGATGAAAATGTTACTTAGAACAGTCAGGGAAGCATGAGCATTTCTTTGTGGCATATTCTTTTGTTTGGCACAAACCACAAGTGAGACTTGACAGACTTGACAGACATTGTGTGGCATTTCACATTTAAAGTTCCTACTTCAGAGTGATTACTTTCGGGTTAGACAAATAAACCGGTTAAAAGAAGTCCTTAAACAGGCCAGTCCTGGCAGACATGGGCAAGTGTGATGTGTCCTTCGCCCCCAAAATGGAACCTAGGAGAAAAAGAGGGGAAAAAAAAGTTTTAAAAATGTTTTGTGTATATCTGTGTATGTGCTATTCATTCATGCGTATGCAAGCATGTTTTTGATGGGGTACATTGTAAAGGCCAAAGGTTGACATAAAAGGTCTTTCTCCATCATTCTCCACCTAATTTATTGTTCAGGGCTAGCCAGATGGCCCTGGGGATCTCCTGCCTTGACCTCCCAAGTGCTGGGATTATAGGCAGGCTGCCATGCCCATCTGGTGTGCTGGAGAGGTCTGAATTAAGTCCTCATACTTGTGGTGACAAACACTTTCCCCACTGAACCATCACCTCAGGCCAGGAAAAGTTTTTAAGCAAATCAGATCATTCTGGAGATATCTTTGAATCACCACTAGTGTTTACTGAATTCTTAAAAGGAAATACACGCACATGCCACCCTTTCCCATCCTTATCACTGGCAAATTGTTCACTTCCACCCATGCCACAGAGGAGAAGCTGAGGCTCTGAGATTAGCAAACTGTCCAAGGTCACATCTGGATCTCAAAGTTGCAATTGCACCAGAGACACCAGGTCTTTTTATTTTCTGTTTTCTTTTCTCATTTTAGTTTCTTTTTTTTTTTAAGTTTTTAATTTTTTTATGAGTGAAAGAGAAAGAGAGAGAGAGAGAGAGAGAGAGAGAGAGAGAGAGAGAGAGAGAGCCAGAGTTTCTAGCCATTGCAATCAAACTCCAGACATGTGCACCAATCTTGTACAGCATGTGTAACCTTGCACACTTGTGTCTCCTTGTGGTCTGGCTTATGTGAGATCTGCCAAGTCAAACATGGGTCCTTAGGCTTTGCAGGCAAGCGCCCTAAGTGCTAAGCTATCTCTCTAGCTCTACATCAAGTCCTGCTACATCAAGTCCTCAAGAAGAGTGCAGTGTTTTGGGTATGACTGCATCTGCAGGTAGGACTATCTCGGGCCACACTTTTACATACAGCTCCCAGTTAAATCACGGGGGAAATTTTTTTAAAGGGCAGAAGAAAATCACAGGAAAGGCAAGCTCAATTTACACAAAGGGAACAAGCCAGATGCTGGCCCTGCCTGGCTGAGAAGGAGCAGCTTGCTTCATTCCCAGGGTCATTTTACAAGCCATGTCACCAGTGAAACTGGGTCGAGGAGGGACAACCAGCAACTAGCATGGTATTTCTTTGCAGAACACGTTCAAAATACATATGCTTTCTAGAACAAATAGAGTCATGAAATCATTTCCCCTCCCTGAGGAATGAGGCCTTCTTGTGAGCCTTATGGAAAAAGTCTAACCCTCAGCCAGGCATAGTGGCTCAGGAAGCAGGTTAGCCTGGTCTATTTAGCAAGTCTGTGTGTGTGGGAGGGAGAGGCGGGTCGGATTTTAACACTAGGCCTATAGGGCAGAGTGGCAGAGAGATGTGTACCTTCTGTTTCTTTATTAGATATCATCATTCTGGTGTATTTCTATTCTATTCCACCAAAAGAGGCCGCCCCACACCAATTATCTCTGCTTGTGAGAAAATATGAGACACATCTTCTAGATGCCATCATAACTTTCTTTATATGGTTAAAAAAAAAAAATCAGACTTCTGACAGTGACAGAACCATTCTGACCTGGCTTTTGTGTCAAATGAGAGGACGGACTTGGGAGAAGCTAAGAGTTCTACATAGTATCCTGCAAATCCATGCTCTCCTTCTTCTTACCTCCTTTTTCCTTCTTCTTCTCTTCCCCTTTCTTCATTCCTGCCTTCCCTGGAAGGGTCAGGGAGATGGTGCAAATCAATAACCACGAAGGGAAGAAATAGGAAAGCAACAGGAGGGTGCGGCTTATTATGCGGTCAATGGGCCGAGCGGGGCATATCGGGGCTACCCTAGTGCCCTTGTCTCCTTGGTACGTGGCTACTTCCAAGGGGCTAACTACGGTGTCTGCTCGTGGGATCCATGCAAATGTGTGTTCAGGATGGTTCTGTCACTGTGAGGGCCTTGCCCTTGTCAGAAAACCTACACCACAGCCCTTGGCTGATATGATATGGAGTGAAAGGCCCACCACCACAAACACGTCACAGCAAGTGGGTGTCACAGTACTAGCTTGGACGATTACAAGTGGGGAGCCTGAGAAGTGACCATCGGTGACCTTTGCAGTTGATTCTGACCAGGCGACTTTGCCAGTCTCCTTTGCATCATGCCTAAAGTTCAGCATAGGCCATTGGTTCCTCACCAGGGGTAATTCTGCCCACAGGGGACATGTGGCAATACCTAGACAGTGGGTTGCCACAGTGAAGGTGGGGTATACACTTCACAGAGAAAAATAAAAAGCTACTAAACAGCCTAAGAGTTCAGCCCCTGCCGACAAAGAGTAAACTAGTCCCAAATGAGCATGGAGCTGAGGTGGAGCATGGCTCACAGCAGGCAGCAACTTCCAAGGAAGTGAGTGCCAAGAAAGAGAAGGTAGGCACTGTGTCACATGTGGACCACCTAGAATGTTCCAAGCCTGAGTTCATCAATGCTGCCCCTCACCAGTGCTACCCATCTCACCAGTGCTGCCGTCACCAGGCCAGATTCTTGGTACCAAAAAGGAGAGGCCCTGGCTGTCTTGGGCTGACATGGCAGACAACCAAGTGAGATAGTTTCTGGCTACTTGGAAGCACACTTATGGTGGCCACTTCATGCTTCACACATCATGATGCCGTGCCGATGATACTGCTAAGCTACCAGAACCTTAGAGACAGCAGAAAGGGAAACATACTGTCTGCCTGCCCTGGAAAGGCTCACAAGGGCACAGTGTATGAACATGACTCCAAATCTCAGGTCAGGCTCTGATTTGGAGAACAGTGAAGGGGACTCCACTGGAGGTGACGTGAGATGCCTAAGTGAAGTCACCCAGATAGGAAGGACAAATGAATGCTCATTCTCATTTTCTCATAGATTAAAAAAATGTTTTTTTTTTTTTTTTTTTGAGAGCGACAGATAGAGAAAGAGTTAGATAGAGAGAGAATGGGTGAGCCAGGGCCTCCAGCCACTGCAAAGGCACTCCAGACACATGCACCCCTGGCTAACGTAGGTTCTGGGGAATTGAGCCTCGAACCGGGGTTCTTAGGCTTCACAGGCAAGTGCTTAACCATGAAGCCATCTCTCCAGCCCTCTGTTTTATTTTATTTTATTTTTTAATTATTTATTTATTTATTTGAGAGCGACAGACACAGAGAGAAGGACAGATAGAGGGAGAGAGAGAGAATGGGCGCGCCAGGGCTTCCAGCCTCTGCAAACGAACTCCAGACGCATGCGCCCCCTTGTGCATCTGGCTAACATGGGACCTGGGGAACCGAGCCTCGAACCGGGGTCCTTAGGCTTCACAGGCAAGCACTTAACCGCTAAGCCATCTCTCCAGCCTTTATTTTATTTTTTGAGGTAGGGTCTTGGTACTGCCCAGGCTGACTTTGAATTCACTATGGAATCTCAGGGTGGCCTCGAACTCACAGCAATCCTCCTACTTCTGCCTCCCCAGTGCTGGGATTAAACACATACACCACCATGCCCAGCTCCTCATTTGGTTTTTTGAGGTAGATCCTTGCTCTAACCCAGGCTGCCCTGGGATTCACTATGTAGTGTCAGGGTGGCCTTGAACTCACAACAGACCTCCTATCTCTGCTTCCTGAGGGCTGGCATTAAAGGTATGCGCAAACATGCCTGGCCCTCCTAGATTTTCATTTTCCCCTTTTACTAACTTCTGACTCTCTGACATCTGACTGTGGCACTTATGAGCATTCAGCATGGAATCTACGATATAAGAGACATTCAAAAAGGGGCTGGGGAGACGGCTCAGTCAGCGGAGTGCTTATCTCACAAGCCTGAGAACCTGAGTTTGATCCCCAGCACCCACATAAAATGCCAGGCATGACAACGTGTCCTCATAATCCCAGCCTTGGGGAGGTGAAGTCAGGCAGATCCCTGGGGCTCATTGGCTAGTCAGTCTAGCCTAAGTAATAAGTTCCAGGGCAATGAGAAACGCTGTCTCAAAAAGAGGTGGACAGGGGCTGGAGAGATGGCTTAGCAGTTAAGCGCTTGCCTGTGAAGCCTAAGGACCCCGGTTTGAGGCTCGATTTCCCAGGTCCCACGTTAGCCAGATGCACAAGGGGGCGCACGCGTCTGGAGTTCGTTTGCAGTGGCTGGAAGCCCTGGCGCGCCCATTCTCTCTCTCTCCCTCTATCTCTTTCTCTCTATGTCTGTCGCTCTCAAATAAATAAAAAAATAATGAACAAAAAAAAAATTTAGAAAAAAAAAAAAGGTGGACAGTCTTCCTGAAATTAACACCCACCATTGTCCTCCGGCCTCCAAGCACACACCTACATGTGTGCATGTGCACCCATGTACACATGAGGACGTGCTGTCACATGAGCATACACATATGTGCATTGTTTTTAAAAAAGAGAGACGCTGAAGAAACCTTCATGAAAGGCCCGATGCCTCTGCTTCATACCTCTGGTACAGCCTTTGAGCGCTTCCCTGGCAGACAGTGGTTTTGTCGCAGGGCTTCAGGTAGCATCCCTCTACCACTGAAGCTGCAGAAGCAGAGCAGATGTCACACAAACCCAAGGTGCGGTCTCTGTGAGAGCCAAGACCTTGCTATACCATAGCGAGCTCACAAGCTCATCTGCCTTGGAGAATTAATTGTTCCTGAAAATCTTTGTGTTCTTTTTCTTACTCAGGATACAAAACAGTCTGAACATCAAGCCAAATCTGCCTCCTCTAGGACCTTAACATGTGGGTGAAGAGCATTACAGATCCCTTCGTGCTGGAGCGCTACCTTTCCTTATTCAAACCAGAGCCTCTTTCGAGATTCTGTGTTTCTCCCTTCACACACCCCCAGGTCACGGCAATTTCCTTCCTCTGCTTCCATTGGGAAGCTCCAGGGGGGCTATGAGCACAAGTTCAGGTGACATCCACTCAGGGGACGCGTGTCTTCTCCTCGATGGACCCATTGTGTCCACAAACAAACTGAGTGAAAAGATGTTTCCAGAAGGTGCGTCTCCTTATACATGGTAGCTGCTTGAAAATCAGTAGAACCTTCAATCGGGTTTCTTGCAGTGTGAAATCCCAAGCAACAAATTCTAAACTTACCAAGGAAGAACATCAAGCCCTCTCAGGAGGCAACATGATTCCTCCTCATATGCAGAACGTTTGAAAAGAGTGAGCGGCATTTCTAAAAGAGAAACGCGAAGCTGGCCCTGGTGGTGCAGGCCTGTAATCCCAGCTTCTTGGGAGGCTGAGACAAACCTGGAAAACTTAATGGGATCCTCCCTGCCTCAGAATTGAAAGACAGCTGTTGGGGTGGGGGGTGTGGAGGATGCCTCAGGGATAGACACTTGTCTGATAAGGTTTGAGGCATTGGTTTCAATCCCCAGTAAAAAAGAAGGAAAGGGAAGGGAAGGAAAGGAGGAGAGAGAAAAGTTGTTAGAAGGCACCATATTTCTTCCTGGTGACATTCTCTGCCAACTTGAATGTGGAGCCACAGCTATGATACCACCTCAACAGACCAATGCAGCTCCTGATAACCAAAACGGGGAATGAGAAAGCCATCACATTGTGCTTCCTTCTAATTGTCTTTTATTAACTTCCAAGCTATATATTACATTTTAGTTTCACTAAAAATATCTAAGTTTACAAATATCCAAATTTCAAGGGTTTAAAGGGTTATATTCTGAACTTATGTTTTTGTCACAGGCTGGTTTCAAAATGGAAACCACTAATAATTTTTTAAATCTTCAAAAATTTTAAGCAAATAAGATGGAGGTTTTATAATTTTTTCCTTCAGAAAAGGGAAATGCACAGGTTAATTTTACTGTGAAGAAGATTGTAGTGAGGTGGTAACACACACCTATAATTGTAATTCCAACACTCAAGAGATGGAGGCAGAGGAATTGAGATTTACACAAAGCAAGAACCAGTAGAAAGAGAGGGTAATGGGAAGGGAAGAGAGAAGAAAACCAAGTGGAGAGGAACTAGAGGATAATTCAGTGGTAGAACACTTGTCTAGCAAGGGTAAGGCCCTGGTTCCAACCCCAGTACAGAAAAATAAAAATGAAAAGCAGAGCAAAATTTAAAGATAAGATTAGAGGATTCTCAAAAGGGCCCTAACTGAAACTAAGGAAAATTGGCAAAACAAGCAAGGGTGCTGTTTTCCTGATGAACCGGATACCAGCACAAGGGGGAAGGAGATCAACACAGAGAAAAATCAACGCCTACCAAATCAGAGAGCCAGAGCCTCAGAGGCCCCCAACACCTCAGCACTGAAGCAGACAAAAAATGAACCCAACACGGCTCAGGGAAATTTTGTGGAAGAGGGGGCAGAAAGAATGTCAGAGCCACATGTTGGGTTATGATACACAGAAACATTTATCATACCAATAACTGTGGGCTAACCCCACAATGCATGACCCATATACCTCAACAAGGAGGGGCCAATGGGGAGGGGGTAGGTCATGGATGAGCCTAATAATGGTACCAAACTGCCTGTACTTGCAGAATAGAAAACTAATAAAACTTTTTTTTAAAAAAGATTAGAGGATTATAGTTGTTTAAAGTGGGAAAAAGCATAAGATAATAAGCAAGAAAAAATGTAAAGTATTCATTATATTAATCAAAACAGAAAACCTGACATAAAGCCTTGGTTTTTAGTGCTTCCCATTATTTGATCATGAAAAACATAATCTATTAAAAATAGAATATGACTGCTAAAAGAAATTGAAATCTGTGATGTTTAAAACAGTGTTTCCTACAGGCATAACTTAGTCATTCACTGTTAAAAATGAATAGTTGTTAAAACTAGTATTTGCCTACAAATGTGTTTTGAAAATGTTCTTTTATACACAAATTTATGTATTTGTAGTCTGGCTGTTTTATACCATGTTTGAAGTACATAATATAAAGTAAAAAGAAACCTGGGCATGGTGGCATGCGCCTTTAATCCCAGCACTTGGGAAGCAGAGGTAGGAGGATTGCCATGAGTTCAAGGCCACCCTGAGACTACAAAGTGAATTCCAGGTCAGCCTGAGCTAGAGTGAAACCCTACCTCAACAAGCCAAAATAATAATAATATAAAAAGAAGCTATACAATTTTTAAATGACTGAGTGTAAGCTCTACAAGTCAACAGATGAATCTGAAGTAAACAGTGGGCCAACCCCAGAGGCTGCATTCATTTGCCAGATACTATTCACCTCACTTGCTTCATTTGCCAAACAGACACACTTAAGTGGCTGTTGACTGCCCTAAACTGAAGTGGAAGCAGGAATGTTCTCTATCTGCCACATTCTAACCATCTGCTAAGAAGCCTGTAACCTGCAAAGTAGAACTGAATACAGCACTGTTGTCATAAGTCTAAATTTGTAAACACTTTTTTACTTGACTTTTCTCAAAAGAGACTATAGCTGTTAGAAGCTCCAGAGAGCCAGAATTTTCCAGAATAAATTAATCCCACCTGTAACAAGTAGCAACTGCATCATTTACTCTTTATTTTTATTTATTTATTTATTTATTTTGATTTTTTGAGGTAGGGTCTCACTCTACCCAGGCTGACCTGGAATTCACTATGTAGTCTCAGGGTGGCCTCGAACTCACAGCGATCCTCCTACCTCTGCCTCCCAAGTGCTGGGATTAAAGGCATGCGCCACCACGCCCGGCTACTCTTTATTTTTATTTATTTGCAAGCCAGGGGGTGGGGGGGGGATATGGAAAAGAGAGAGACACAGAAAGGGTGGGTGTACCAGAACCTCTTGCCACTGCAAACAAACTTCAAATACATGTGCCATATAGTGTGTCTGGCTTTATGTGGGTACTGGGGGAATTGAGCCTGGGCTGGCAGGTTTGCAAGTAGTTTTATCAGCTGAGTCATCTCCTCAGTCCTCCAGTATCTACTCTTAAAATGACCTTTGAAAATATATTTTCAGAGCCGGGTGTGGTGACGCACGCCTTTAATCCCAGCACTCGGGAGGCAGAGGTAGGAGGATTGCCATGAGTTCAAGGCCACCCTGAGATGACAGAGTTAATTCCAGGTCAGCCTGGACCAGAGTGAGACCCTACCTCGAAAAACAAAAAACAAGAAACAAAACAAAACAAAAAAATATATATATATATTTTCAGAATAGCAACAAAAGAACATGGGAAGTTATGAGGGTGAGATCTGGAAATTTATTTCACGTGGACATCTAAGTGGGAACAAAGTAAAAACAACTCAAACCTTGCCTTGTAGTTCTTCTGTCATTTGATCTCATCATTTTCCTGTGAAAACCACCATCTGTTACTTAAAGATTCCTTATTAGACCTGTGATATTAAAAGGAAAAAAAAAAAAAAGCTGCAAGGGAGCTGGAGGGATGGCTCTGCAGTTAAAGGCACTCATTTACAAAACCTGATGGCCTGAAGTTCAATTCCCAGTGTTCCCCATGCAAAGCCAGATGCACAAAGCGGTGTATAAGTCTGGAGTTTGTCTGCAGTGGCAAGAGGCTCTGGCATGCCCATTCTCTCTCTCTCTCTCTCTCTCTCTTGCTCACTCTCTCCTTGTAAATAAATAAATAATCATAAAAACAAAAAGTTAATAAAGGACAGCTGATTTCTTAAAAATATCTATAAAGCTATTACTAGGTTTTTGAGAGAAGATGACTTTTGCTCACTTTTCAAATTGACAGCTCACCAGACATGAACTTGAAGTTATCTAGGAGAAGGAGAAATAAATTTGGTTGTTTTTTAAAAGTACATCAGATTTGGAAAAACAACAAACATAAGCAGGGGTTAGATTCAGAACCTGTCCTGTCACCACTCAGACCAGGGCGCATCTTATCTCTGTGATCAGTTTCAGGCAGACTGAAATTGCTGAAATTCACACAGCTGCTTTCACTGGGAGAGAGGAACCTGGTAACCATGGCCACCCAGGAAAGAAGCAGGAAGAAGTGAAAGTTGTGTGCATTCTAACAGCCTGTGTGATCTCAACAGAGGGTCACTGTTGTATGTAGTGTGTAACAGAAAGAAAAAAAAAAAGGTGCATCACAGGCGTGAGGTATGAGATTTACATGCACAACATGGTAGTATGCACTGTCTGGTATATCCATGCACTTAACAAATGACACTGTTAATTGTTTACACAAAAAAGCCACTTTTTGGGCTGGAGAGGTGGCTTAGCAATTAAGGTGCTTGCCTGTGAAGCCTAAGGACACAGGTTCGATTCTCCAGGTCCCATGTTAGCCAAATGCCCAATGGTGGCACATGCATCTGGAGTTCCTTTGCAGTGGCTAGAGGCCCTGGCACGCCCATTCTCTCTCTTCCTCTCTCTGTCTCTAATCAATAAATAAAAAAAAAATAATTTTTTAAAGCCACTTTTCATTTGCTGTTTACACACACACACTAGGCTCTAGTGTCCAAGGCATGAGAAAAAAGTTAGGCTAACACTCCATTAACTTCCTCTCCTTAGGGACAATGACTTCAGTCTAAAAGATGGCTCACATACAGTAAGGATGATGTAGAAACTGTGTTTATCAAAGGCTGGCATCACGTGCTGCCAGAGAGTTTGGCATTCACACAGGTGACTAACAATTTAAAACCTTTTTCTGTCGTAAAATGTCCAAAGCTGGGCTGGGTGTGGAGTTTAGTTGGTAGAGTCCTTTCATAGCAGGAGCAAAGCTGTGGGTTCAACCCAGGTATGGTGGCGCACAGCTGTAACCCCAGCACTCAAGGGGTAGAGGCAGAAGTTTAAGGTCATCCTTGGCTACATGAGGTGTAGAAGCCAGCCTGTGCTACATACAGCCTAACTGAGAACAGCAGGCAACCACGAATCCGAGGTGTACGTCACGTTTAAAACTGCCAGCGCAGCCTTGCACAGGAAAACCACAGCTAGATTGTCTTCAATGCAACGGGAAGTGTTTTGCAAGGCAACCAGGAAAGCCAGCCATGAATGTAGCCTTCAGACAGGCCCCATCAACCGGAATCTGTGTTGCCCTCACAGAGCCAACCCTCACCAACGGGCCACCAAAGTGCACTTCCGGCTGTGAATTCTGAAAAGGTCAATATGAGAAGTGTTTTCTGGGACTGTTGGAATACAGGTGGAATACAAGATGGCTGGCTCCATTATAGCTTTAAAGCCCAAGTCATGGGTGAAAAGAAAAGGCAGAAAGATGGAATTTAGTTTGCTTTAAAAAATGTTCACCCGATTTTCAAATGAGAGTGCAGAGAGCAGAGACACTGGGTTCTGTACACAGCTATCCGGTCTGGGTCTCTTCTGGCTGCCTCTGGACCAAACTTTCCTGATGGACAGAGGTGGGAACTGTCAGAAGAGGGTGCTAACTGGTACCCCTGGGAACTTGGCTGAGGCCACACTCTGTTTAAAAGTTTTCAAAGTGGAGAACACCATAGCTCTACACACTTCTCGGGTCCCTTCTGTGACCCTTATCCACTTACTGATACTCTGTATATGCACTGACCTTACAGTTCAGACTGTAACCCCTAGGTACAGAGTCTCTACTGTCCAGTCCAATCCTGTGGGCCTGTGGACATATCACTCGTCATAAGTTCTGAAGGTCATTGTGAGACTGACCCACTCAGTGATCAAGCTGGAAAATGAAATGCCATGAATCTCTACACTCATGAAAAGAATGTATTCCACACGCACAGAAGCAAGTATGTCATTTTTAATCTGGGCATGGTGACACATGCCTGTATCCCCAGCACTTGGGAGGTGGAGGCAGGAGAATCGGGAGTTCAAGGCCAGCTTCTGCTATATAGCAAGTTCAAGGCTAGCTTAGGTTAATGAGCCTATGTCTCACAAGAGTCAGTAAATAAATGTATAAATACATAAATGTACAAATAATAGAACTTTTAAGTTAAGATATTAATTGTGTTATTGGTGATTTTCTGAAAACAAAGCAAAACCTAGAACTTCTGCCTGATCAGCTTGTCTTTTGAGGGATGTCTTTGCTCAGGTTTTGTGCTACTACGTGACATCCATTTTGTCCTAAATGATGCTAGGTAAATTCCGCTTCTAGGAATTATTTTGATAAAATGCTTCTCGTCCCATGAGGAGCATTAATATGTAACAAATGATGGATGGAATGAGGATACAAGTCTTGGAAATGGAAGGGGAGAGAATAGGGGCTTTTTCCTCTCTCTCTCTCTCTGCCATTAGAGAACCACCGGGGGAGTCCCAGGGCAGACACTCACTTTCCGAGTCAGCGGGTGGCAGGTATCGCCCACCTTCCCCATGGGCGTGCAGATCCGTATGCTCTTAACCCAGATACTGACGGCACAGCACATGCCTCCGCCACACTGCGAATCCTTGTCGCAGGCCTGAAATGAAATAAGCAAACACATTATAAATACAGATTGCAGGAGCAACTTGGGCTAGGGAAATCTAAAATGAATGCTGGGGGGAAAAATGTTCTTTAGCTAATTAAGTGTATGATTTTAATAGGAGACCTATGAGCTTCATTGGCTTGCACACATCTATAGGAAAACTTGGCCAGAATTTTTTGAGGTTTTTCAAAAGTAGACTTAATAATAGTACCTGCAGGATGAAAACACAAGAGGGAAAGAAACATTCCTCCTCTCTTTTTCCAGTGCTTTATGGCCGAATTGGCTTTGAAGTTGAAGAGGGAGCCCACATTCGTCACCTACACTATGCATGGCCATTAGGAACTACATAAATTGAATCACGGGATTTTATGACTATTAGCTACAGAACATATTGCCCTAATTTTGAAAAGAGATTTAAACAGTCTGCAAGTCTGGCACAAAGCACTCCAGACCTATGAAGGTGCTGATGTGAACTGGAGAAGTGTTCGTTTTCCCTTCCAACTATTTGCATTCTGCTTCATGAGACCTGTGGGTCTCATACCACTAACTTGATTTTCACTATTTTCTTTGCCCCAGGTCCCCCCTACCCCCCCCCCCAAAAAAAAAAGACAGAGAACGGAATCTTACAGGATGGAAATCAGCAGGTCAAAGCTTTCACCCTGAGCCTCTCTTCTTTGTGCATGTGACTTGGGAAGGAAATGGCTGGCTTAGGGGAGCAGGAGGGGACACTCCAACCTCAGCAGAACTACCTAGCTTATCAGATTCGCCAGGTGAGCCACAGCCAGGCCCCAAGCCACCCCCACCCCCACCCTCACCACAACTGTGAATGTGAAGACGCAAGGTCGAAGAATCCACCACGGGGAACTTTCCATGCACCAATAAATAGTGAAGACTAAATTTATTTGCATGCAAATGGATCTTATGAATGAATGATTTCTCTTTCCTAGAGCCAAGAAAAAATGGGATTCATTGTTTAAACAGCTATAATAACCTATTTGCTTGGTTTAGTCACTAAATTTCCACACACACAAAATTAAATAGGCACTTATTGGAAACAACTAAAATGGCCCTTCAAAGATTTTAGGTGTGGAGACTGCCATCACTTCTGTACATATAACTTTATGGACACATTCTCAGTACTATTTTTTTTAAAGTGACCAAGCTAACTGTCTTGCTTTAGAGTTGGTTTAATTCCCCCATTAGAAGTTTCTCCCTTCTCTTTAGAACAAGTAGCAGCCAAAGCTCCCATTTTTCATTGCAGGTGGTTTGGATTTTATGGACCAACATTTCAACATTTTCATCTTCCAATTTTTATCCATACAGCAGAAATGATGCAAATGTGACCATCACAATCCATAGATGAGACAGCCACTTAACCATCTCCTCCAGTATGGTTTTACCAAATCTATCAAACATTTAAATCAGTTTTGTAATATCCATATGTTATACAAAAAGGGAATGTTTCAGGTGGATGTTTCAGCTAGTATGTTACTTCAACAGATGTAAGTCACTCTGAATTCTGAAGCCCCATCAGCTCTTTTTATCAGACAATAAACATCATCTAGCCAAAATCTTTTAAAATTCACTCAGTCACTTAGATAATGTCTCATGCACAATATATCTAGACAAGTCACTGAATCCAGATGGTTCCTTTCAGGGAGACATGACTACATTTTATTGCCATGTTGCTTTAGAGAAATAAAAAAAATGGATTAAAATATTCTTTTGGTAAAACTAACCTCACAACAAAAACAATAGCAGCCCTCACAATTATATCACAAGCCCAGCACATAAACATGCAATGTGATAAAATTTCATTTTGTAATAAAAAGCTTCAGTCCTTGGAAAATTTACAAAGAATTGCATACGTTTATATCTTTTTAATTAGACAACTGTTTCCTAATGCCCTATGTCCTGAACCCATTGAACATCCATTCAAACAGTGCTGTCCTGTGAATGGAACAAAAGGATACTTGCATGGTAAAGGAACCTTGGGCTCAGAGGATTAGGAAACATTTCAAATGAGCCAGCAGGGGAAGGAGGAGAAAACCACTCAAACATGTTTCAATTCTCAAGTTTTAGAAAGACCTATAGAAAGTTTTATGCGGACACATGGGCTGGCTACTGTTGAAGCTATACAGATAATTTTCAGAAGCCCATACTCTAAAAAACACCATAAAGCACAGAAGCAAACATCTAGTAGGTAAGACCAAATGCCATCATAGCCCAAGAGTCTTCAAAATGTTATTAAGGAATGGAATACCAAGACCATCAGCTTCATTTTTTCAATGACATTTTCTCTGAGTTGAATGTTGTTACATTTATCCATATGCCATCCTTTCAAATACAAACGTTATATCAAAATCCTGTAATGTTCTCTTAAACAAATGCATTTTGTGAAGGGAAATGTGTTAGCACTTAAAAACAACACTAAATACTACAGTTTCTGCGTGGCTTTGTGTACACTAGATTTTCAAATTTCGTACTCCAAACTCATTCCTCAGATACACACAAAGAACACTGTGGGGCTGGGAAAGAAGTGGTGGGATAGCTGTTTCCAAAGCCTTCTGTGAGTTTAAATAGCCTCTAGTGGGGTGCTGACTCCATCTTTAAGCTCTGGAGGTGGTTATTAGACATTGAAATTGAACATTTGCAAACCACTACAAGAACCTCAAGATGACGACAGGAAAAGAAAGGAAAAAAAAAAAAAAAGAAAGAAAGAAAGAAAGAAAGAGAAGAGAAGAGGAAAAGAGAGAGGGGAGGAGAGAAGAAGAGTGGATAGAGAAGATAGAAAAGGAAAAGAAAGGTACTCTGAACCCCAGTAAGAGGAGCCTCAGATTGCTTTCCAAGGCTGGGGCATGGCCCTCACCCAGGTTATTTCAAAGGCTGTGCAGGGAACACATTGCTTGAACAGGCTTAAGAGCCTGGGGACTTGGGCGCAGGACTTGCTCCTCTGCGTTCCAGTGAGTAGGGGAATCAGATTTTTAAAGCCCAGGGCTTTCGAATCTTGAAAGAGAACTTCTGTATTGAGAAAGAAACTTGCTTGAGCTAAATGGACCACAAGAGAAAACGCAGGACGGGGGAGAAGTCCCTGGGAACAGCCGGTAAATCTCCTGTGCAATTTCACGGCTCGCGGGCAACCTGCCATCAGCTGCTTTTGGGACCCTTTCCCAAGTCGCCCAAGGACGATGGAGGCAGGTGCCGGCGGCCCTGGGGACCACCTTCCCGTTGTCCTGGCATCTCCGGGGCGCATCCCTCCCGACAGGTGCGCTGGGCCGCTTACCCCGGTAATGACGGCGGCGTCCCCCGCGGGCGGCGACAGCAGCAGCAGCAGGAGCAGCAGCGGGGCGCAGCGCGGGCTCCTCATGACCCCGGGGACCCGGCGGCTGTTGGGGTGCTGGGGACGGTTGCGGGGCGCGGGCCGGCTGCGCGGCGGAGCTGGGGGGACGGCGGTTATAAAGGCAGGCGAACCCCGGCGTGACTCACGGGCGGCCGGCAGCACGCGGGCGCACACCCCGCGCCCCACGCGCACGTGTCCCGCGCCCCCGCCCCGCGCGCCACGCAGGCAGCGCCCCCCGCGGAGCGCCCCGCTCCGCGGCATCCGTGGCTTTGTGGTCTCCGGAAAGCTCGTTGGCTGCCCTGGTTTCCAGAGCTCCGACACGTGCTCAGACCCCGAAGTTTCATCTGCAGATCACTGGCGCTACAGCTGTTTAGGGGGTGCCCACGACGTGCCAGGCTCTTGGACGCACAGCGGAGGGGGGCGCAGTTGGCCCAAATGTGTCCCTTTGCTCGGCACGTCCGTCCGTAGGGAGCGCCCAGTGTATGCCAGGTACCCGCCACCGGCTCCTGGTGGAACAACTTCGAAACATCAAGCGTATAAACGGGCAACGTGGACAGCGGGGGTACAAGAACAAAAGGGGGGTGAAACTTACAGCCATGGTGACATGAGAGGGGGCTCTTCCTTCCAGCGGTGGGGGCCTCATTTACTTCTTTCGTTCCAAATGCCTCCCCTCAAGCTCACATATGTTCTGACCTTCTCCACTTGACTTCCTTCAGGTACATCCCTCCGCTCTGCAGCCTCCCCCAACCCCCTTCAGGCAGAGCTGCCCAGGATGCTGCCAACGGGAAATGAGAACGCCTTGGTGCCCGTGCCAGCCTGAGGCTCCTTCCTCCCTAGGTAGGCATCTCTCTCTCTCTCTTCCCTCCACCCACTACTTTCCAGTTGCAAGTCCCCGTTCACTCTTAGATGATTGTAGTTTCTTGGTTCATGTAAACAAGAATGAGTATTTGCTGGGCTCTCCTCACCACACAAGCCAAGGTCCCTCTCTCTGATCCTATCCTGGCTCCAAGGATCTCAACCTGCTTGCTTCACCAACAACACCTACGTGTGACCGCACCAAATCGTCTTGCATTTGGGTTCTAGGAAGCCCACCTTGCTTCCAGAGGTTTCCTCTGTCCCATAAGGAACCACAAACTTAAAGCGCAGATGGATCTTGCAGCCTCTTTAATAAATCCAGTAAGGAGAGTTGGGACAGTTTCTTTCAGACTATGGGGCTTCTCCGTGCCAAAGCATTCAGACGAAATGTAGAGAGGGGGGAAAAATAATAAGGAAAGGGTAAGTAATTATCTGAATGTTAACCAGCTGGATATTTAGAAAACCCCAAATCTTTGGCTGGTCTTAAAAGCCTTGGTACACATGTTTCCATGTTTGAGAGACATCGTGAAACAGAAAACACAAAAGGAATCGAGCTCATTTCTAACTTTGAAAAAACTGTTAAAATTGGATTCACAGTAAAGTAAGTGGAAACAGTAGCAAGTGACAGCGTCGTGGAAAGTTTTTTTTTTTTTTCTTTCTTTCTTTCTTTTTTTTTTCCAATCTCCACGCCAGCGCCAGTGCCAGCGCCAGCATGGGAATGCTGCCGGGGAATGTGAAAACCAGTCGCAGTGGATTCGAACATTCCTACACCTCCCTTCCCCCTCTTTTCTTTTTAATGGTCTATTTCATATTTGCTACTTTTGAATGCCAACTTGGGTATTCCCTGCTTCTCCAGGCATAGAAGACATGCCATGTTGCACAGAAAAAAACAGTTTTCCAATGTGGCAGGCTTCCTACAGGACTGTTAGGAAAACAGTCTTCATAAGGTTGTTTGGAAACCAAGATTGAAATGCTTAAAAATAGAATTGGCTTAGGGATTTTTTTTTTAAAAAAATATTTTTTGTGGTTCTGGGGATGGACTATGGGCATGGCACATACTGGGCAAGTGAAACTGCCTGCCACTGCTGAACTGTGCCCCAGATCTCTTTGGGAATTTTTAATGGTTTTAATACTTTCGAGAAGTGAAGGCTCTTCGCACTTCTTTGAATCCATGACCAAAATGTCAAACCATATCTGATGTCAAGTGTAGAAAATGAAATTTTATCAAGATGAAAGAATAAATATAGATCCATCCATAAAATAAGGTAGGAATGCTAACCTACCACCAGTGAACTAGAAATTGAAGAGTATTTTTTTCATTATATTTTGTTACTGCAATCTGTTGATGCTACCACGTGGCTTAGGTCCAGGGGTAACTGAAGTAGAACCGAACCTTGTGTGATCTGAGGGTAGACCCGAGCATCATTGCAGGTCATCACGGCTTGGTAGAATCAAAGGTGTGATATACCAGCATCCATCCAACCTCATGTTTAAGAATTACAGTGACCTAGGTTGGAATCCTCTATGGCCACTGGACAAGTTCATTAACCTTTTAGGCCTCTGTTTTGTTTCCTATAACATGGCCATAAATTACCAACCTCATGGGTACCAGTCACATGGGGCATAAAGGGAATAACACCCATAAAGTACTGTGCAGAGTCTAGAATTGACTGGAAGTCCCAGGATGGTTACAGCTCATTAAATCATCCAGTGTTTGGGCTGGAGAGATTGCTTAGTGGTTAAGGCACTTGCCTGCAAAACCAAAGAACTTAGGTTTGATTCCCCAAGACCCACATAAAGCCAGATGCACAAGATGGCACATGCAGCTGGAGTTCATTTGCAGTGGCTGCCCTGGCATGCCCATTCTCTCTCTCTCCCTCTTTCTGTCTCTTCCTCTTTCTGTCTCTGTCTATTAAATAAATGAATAAAAATAAAATATTAACAATAGCTCTCAATGTTTGACAATATCAACTTCAGTAACCTAAAACCTGTCTCTATGCCTATGATTTTAATTTTGCTTGAATTTTTCCAACTTTAAATTAAATTAAAACTTTTCACTGACAGTTTCAGTTAACATTGATACAGACAGGGCTTTCCTGTCTTGCTCACCAAATCAATTTTCTCACATCTTTGGTTAGGATCTTCCTGTCGAATTTCCCATAAATCCCTCCTGCACACAGCCTTCAGGTAAGCACACAGCCAGCACTCAGAACATTACTGATGACCGACAAGAATATATCCTGTGAGAACTGTCCAGAATCGAGTGACACACAGTGTAGGTGCATTTAACGGAGATGTTCAATGACAGGTAGTCAGAAAAACTGAAAGCAAGTGCTGTGGAGATAGCTCAGTGGGTCAAGTGCTTGCTGTACAAGCATGAAGACCTAAGCTCCAATCCCCAGTGGACCGCTTGCATGCTTGGTGTGGTGCCACGGGGCCTATAATCCCAGTGCTGGGGAGGCAGAGTCTGGAGGATCCCTGGAGCTTGCTGGCTAGCTAGCTTCACTGAATTCATGAGCCCTGGCTTCAGTGAGAGGCCCTGTCCAATAAATAAATAAATAAACAGGTAGAAAGTGACTGATATTTTACATGGACCTCTGGTGTTAATATGTGATATATGTGATGTTTTATATCTAGTGTTTGTAGATGTGTATGCGCCCTATGTGCATACATGCAGGGGAATGCCAGGTGTCATTATCTATCACTCTTCCATACTGTTTCCTTGAGACAGAGTCTCTCACTGAACCAGGAGTTGTTGCGTTCCATCAGATGGCTCACCAGCGGACCTCACTGAGTCTCGGGCCTCTGCTCCCCACAGGTTATGGCATACATGTCCATGCCTAATTTTTTACATGCTTGCTGGGGAGCAAGCTCGGGCCCTCTCAAGCCCGTATGCTTGCACAGAAAGCCCTCTGACCCTCTGAGGTCAGAGATAGGTTTCTCCTACTCCCTGGCTGATTTCTTTAAAAGAAAAAGAAAAGAGTTTGAATACAGAGGAGAAACACACAGAAGAACACTGTGTGAAGATGGAGGCAGAGACTGAACACATCTACAAGCCAAGGGCCACCATAACTGCAAGCTTCCAACAGAATGTAGGAACCAAAAGGAAGGCTTCCTTCCAGGATCCTTCACAAGGGCCATAGTCCGCTGACATCTTGACCTTGGGCTTTGTGATAGTTTGAATGCATGTCCCACATAAACTCATGCATTTTATGACAGCTTCTAACTTTGGTCTCCAGTCACATGGCTGGAGGAGGTGTCACTGGGAGAGAATCTTGGGGTCCATTCCTAAGGTGTGTTTGGGGGCAGATCTGATTTCCATTCCAAAGGTGTGCAGAGCAGTCTGAGCTCTGGTGAGACTCCTTCTGCTTTCGGTGTTTGCTGGCTGCTTGGTTGTCTCTCTCTGCTTGGACATATGGAAGCAGCTTCTTTTGCCACTGCTGGAACTTCTCCTGGATCAGTAATCTTGAAATAAACTCCTTTTCCCCATAAACTATGTCTGGTTTGGTTGATCGTTCCAGCATCATGGAACTGACTACAACAGAATTTTGGTACCAAGAGTAGGGCCATTGTTGACCATGTAGATTTTGGTCTTTTGAAATTTGTGTGCTGGAGGAGGAATATGTATGGACTTGGTAATTTAGAATGCAGACACTATATACATCAGTAAACCACATTTTATGAGTTAATTTGGTGAGAGTTTGAACATGCTCAATGTAGAGAGAGCAGTGTTGGCTCTGGAACTTTCAAAGGGAAAGGAAGGACAGCAGAGAACATTTTTGGGACTGGGCTACTGGCATAAAGGCTGGCTGCATTCTGCTGCATATGCCCAGAGAATTTGATCAAGGTTGAATTTGAAAGTAATGGACTGATATCCTAGGCAGAAGATATAGAACTAAAAGATTTAAGGTTGAAAAAATTCAAGCAAATTTAAAACTACAGGCACAGAGAAAAGTTTGAGGTTACCGAAGCTGCTATTGTCCAACAGATTACTGTGATTAACGATGGACCAATTGCCTTACATTCAAACAATGCAAAGGTACCTGAGGTGATTCTACCCAGAAAAGACTAAATGATAGAAATACAAATTCTTTTGAAAGAAATAAACCCACCCTTCAAGGTCATAATTTATTTCCTCCCTGGATTAACAATATAGTTATATTCCTAAACACCTGCTGAGATGCTGTGAATGGAGCTGGTAGAGAGACCACCAAGGCCATTGTAAAATGGACCATGGTTTGCAATGGAGACCCAAAGATGTTTGGGATATATACAAGGACTGTGCAAGGACTACCATGGAGCACTCTTGACAAGTTTTCCTTGGCTACTCAGCCCAGATGGAGGGATGAAAAATGGGAAAATCCAGAGACTGCGGTCACTGGTTATGATACTGGACTTGAACTGCAGATGTTTGCCTAATGGTTGATTCTGGACTGGTCTATTCTCTCCTTGTCATGCCTTATAGCAATGAAAATGTATACCCTGTGCCATTATATGTTGGAAGTTTATAACTTGTTTTGATTTTGAAGGATTCACAGTTAAGAGACAGTCTTAAATCTTGGATGACACTTGGGACTTTGGAACAATCTTAAAGTTGGTAAAGACTATGTGGACCTTTTAAATTTGACTGAATATAATTTGCACTGTGAGATGGTCATGAGTCTGTTGGGGGCTAGGAGCAGAATATGATAGTTTGAATGTATATCCCCTATAGACTCAAGTGTTTTATTAAACTTTGTAACTTGGCTCTCCAGCTGCTTAGCTGGAGGAGGTATTATTGGGAAGAGGGTGGATTCTGGGGTCTAGCCCTAAGGTATGTTTGGGAGCAGATACTATTTTTAGCCCAAAGATTTGCAGAGCAGTCAGCTTTGGTGGGGTTCCTGTTGCCTGTTGTCACCTCCCTCCTGCTGCTTTTGTTTTTAGTTGGCTGTTTGATTATTTCTCTCTGCTTGGATTTATGGGAACAGCTTCTTTCACCACTGATGGAACTTCCCCCTGGATCTGTAAGGTTGAAATAGACCCTTTCTTCCCATAAACTGTGCTGGATTTGGATGTTCATCCCAGCATTGTGGAACTGACTACAACAGGCTTCTAAGTGCAGGACCATGAGAGAAGAGTTTCTGATGGTTTGGGCCACCCAGTTCTTGTCTTTTCTCATGGTAACTGTTGGAAACTAATCCAGTCGGGTGGAGCAGGATGGTAACATACCAGCTTTCAGCTGCCTCTGCCTGGAACTGATGCATGTCACTGCTGTTTACAATTTAGAGACTGAAACAAGTCACATAACTTACCTCGATTTCTGCAAAGAACCAGAATTCAATAGGAAAGGAAAAATTTGGGATCTGGACTCCCTAAATGAGCTTTTAATTATCTTTGTAATTTTTTTTTTTTTTTTTTGCCTGTGTATATCTGTATGTGCTATATATTCCTGTGTTCATGTGTCTGGTGGGAAGTGTGTGTCGCTGCATGTGGAGGCCAGAGGTTGATGTTGGGTGTATTCTTCTGTCACTCTTTCCCTAACCGGTTTTTGTAATTTGTATTGACAACCTCCACACATACTCACAATGTACCCTGATCATAATGTCCTCCCATCACTCTTTCCAGGACTTTCCCCCTTAGTACCAGAGTGAGATACCTTCCAATGAGTTATTGGCTTGGGAGGCAACTGATGCCCCCAAGCAATTCAAGCTATTTCCAAGAATATTTTTTGTCCGCCAGAACTAGGTGGTAAGACCCTATTGCTAAAAACACTGTATGCTTGAATGGCAGGACACTGAAAACTCAAGCTGGAGTTGGGCTGGAAGCCTCCTCCCTGTTGACTAGCTGTCATGGAACTGGAAAAAGCTATGTAGCCTATTGGGGAGAAAAGTCATCGATGGGCTTAATGAGCAGTGGACTCTGTGAGCTTCATGCTTGGCCAACCAGGCAAAATGTGCCAATTTGTGTAATGGTAGCATGTCTGTTAATGGGGTAAACAAATTTTTCTCTGATTGGATTAGAGGGAATTTTTGCCTGACTCTGAAAACCTAATCAAAAGTTTATGTCTGGGGAGATCATAAGCCCTAGGGGGAAAGCTATTACTGTTGTTCTGCTAAATGGATATATTATGTCCCTCAAATTTCCTTCTAAATACTTATGCTTAAGTCCAGATATTAATGCTGCTCCCAATTTTGGTTAGAGAAGATTCTCTTTTCAGACACTGGTGACTACAGGGGACTCAAAATTCATCAAAGTTCTAAGAAGAAGTGACAGTGGAATGTTAGGCAGTAAGTGAGACATCTCTGTCACATCTACCACACAAGGCTCAGGGATCATTATGGAAGAGGTGACAGAAAGTTGTAAGAACTAAATGTGGGAGAGGCATGCTTACAATACTGTTTGCCAGACACAACATGGCCCTGTGGCATTCACGGCATCATGGTGGCTGATGCTGCCACCTACCTTTTTTTTTTTTTTTTTTTTGAGACAGATTCTCTCACTGAACCAGGAACCCACTGATTCAGCCAAACTAGCTAGCCAGCCAGCTCTGGGGATCTTCCTGTCTCTACCTCCCCAACACTGGGATTTCAGGTGCTTTGCCTTGCTTTCCCACTGCCCACCCCCATGGGTGCTAGGGAGCTGAACTTAGGTCCTCATGCTTGCTTGATAAACATTTACCCTGCTGGGCAATGTCTCCAGCATCACTTGTTTGATTTTATTTTTTGGTTTTCTGAGGTAAGGTCTCACTCTAGCCTAGGCTGACCTGGGATTCACTATGTAGTCTCAGGATGGCCTCGAACTCACGGTGATCCTCCTACCTCTGCCTCCTGAGTTCTGGGACTAAAGATGTGTATCACCATGCCTAGCTGTATGTATTTTCCTTGTTTAGTACTCCTTTGAATTACCCAATGGCTCTCAAAGACAACAAATAGATAGGCTGGGGATATTTTCTTTTAGATGGGTAGTAAACCACTGTTCATTCATTCAACTGCTATTTACTAAACAAGCCAGATATTGAGCAATACACTGGGAGGTCAACACATATTTGTTACAGATGTGTATGTGGGGGTGGGGTGCGGTGGGGTGGGGGTACAGAATCCTAGAGAGTGGCTGATAGGAATGAGTGAGAGTCAGGTAGCTTTGTTCAGTTAGGGTGACTGGGCCCCAGAAAGTAAAAAGGCAGGAAGGTCTGCACTTGCTAGAGATCAAAGAATGATCTGATTTCTTAGCTCTTGCCTAGTTCCCTAGAACTATTTTTCCATACCTGAGTTCCTCCCTCCCCTCCTCAGGAGTGAGGTCTTTTTCTAAAATACTGACATTTTGTGTCAGGTCATATTTAGCCACCAGAACTTGGCATCGTAGCTAGCCTTTTCCTGAGATAGGCTCTAGCCCAGACCAATTGCTATCCCTCTGGCTCTGGTGGCAGAAGGTAGGGCCCACCACCAGGGTTATAAATATGTTTGTGAGGGGAGGGCAAAGTCTCTGTGCTGTCTGAACACTCCTGAGTTTCCAGCTTCCAGTGAGTTTCTCTTCATCTTGGCCCAGCTGGGCCAAGGGGAGGGGCAAACGCCCCAATCCCTCCTTTCCACATGGGCTTTTCACCCTTTCCTGCTCTCCACATGGCAGGAGCTCTTTGAAATTTCTTTTTTTCCTTTTGTCCTCTCCACAGCTTTTCCAGGCCCACCATGTGGCTCGAAAGCCATGCGAGTGTATTCATTTGCCTTCCTTTGGTTCTGTACTTCCCTAAATAAATAATTTAATAATTATCCTTCTCAATTTTATTTTATTCAATTCTTTGTTAAAAGTAGACATGAACCTAGGATTTGGGGTACAAGGACTTTCCTGAATCCCTACCACTTTGTTTCAGGAAGTACTGCAATAACCTTGTAGCCAAGAGAAAGAGGTACCTAGCATCACTTAAGAACTAGATTGGAGTTCTCTGTTGGTTAAAATAAGAAATGAAGGGCAAGAGAGATGGCTTAGTAGTTAAGGCACTTGCCTGCAAAGCCAAAGGACCCAGGTTCAGTTCCTCAGGATCCACGAAAGCCAGACATACAAGGTGGCACACACATATGGAGTTGTTCATAGCAGCTGGATGCCCTGGTGCACCCATTCTCTCCCTCTCAAAATCAATAAATAAAATATTAAAAACAGTAAGAAATGAAGAAGAAGATGTCAAAATCACCCTGAGAAGTGGGTGACCAACTGTGGGAGAAATGCAGGAACTTTTATGGGTGTGGGGAAAAGCAATCAGACAGACCAGGGATGTGTGGGGAAAGGTTTCACTAAAGAGACTTTGCTAACCCAAGAACATCTTGTTGGAATATTATCATCATCATTATTAACTATTTGCATTTGTCTATTTCATATAGAGTAGCCACCATGGTACTTGTCTTTGTAAAGTTTTACCAGCATCTGGCCATGCGAGTCCCTGCATTGTCTGTGGTTGCTTTTGTCTTACTAGTTAGGACTAAGCATCTGTGAGAGAACAGTGATGTTGGGTATTTGTGGAAGACACTGTCTGGCCTGTAAACGCCAACACTATTTGCTGTCTGGCCCTTTGGAGAAACTGCTGTTTCATGTAATAAAGACAAGATGGGATTGGTACCACCTCCCCCTCCTCCTGCACTTCTTGCAGGATGTACCTCTGAGACTGTAGCGCACCTCCTGTTTGTTTTTGAGATATTTCCCACAGTCGTGGCTTATTGGTGGATGCCCTACGCCTTTACCTCACTAGAATTACAGTAGCCTATGGCATAGTAGGTGTTAAATAAATATTTGTGGAATTTGAAAAGAAACAGCAAAAAAAAAAAAAGTGTTCATTCAGTCTTGAACAAGAAGCCTGGGACATTTTGTCAACCACAGAAAAGAAGATCTCGTATTATTCTCGGACATGAAGCTCTATTTTTAAAAGTGATTCCAGCTTCCTTGAGGACTACTTCCTATGCTTGGCTATGTTATCTCCTTATTAGAGCATAATAGGTGGGCATGCTCATTTCGTCATTGGGTCTTATTTGTCTTTGTGTAAATGATTGTTCATTTAGATGGGTTCAAAGAGGAAAATAGATATTCTCCTTGTTTCCCACCTTGCGTTCTTTACCATTGTACTATCACATGGTGGTTTTTCTCATTAACAACCTCATAATATCAGCCTGAGATATCTTTTTTAAAAATAATAACCCTGCTTTAAATGTGGCATATAAAACAGGAACTGCTTTTATAATTCTAAATAAGACAGCTATTTTAACCTAGTTCAATGCTGATAATGTTCCCTTTATTTTAAAAAATAAATCACTGAGATTCAATTTGAAAGCCAATTGTCTATAGAGGCACTGAAAAATTACTTGTTCCATTCAAGTGATAATGTACGGTAAAGTTTATCTATTTATAGAGTTGAAAAATTACTCCATGAGAAGGAGTTTCTTAAAAAAAATTAGTATGAAAGGACTTTGAAATAACATGAGAGGTCACAAAGAACATTGGGTTCTGAAAGATTCAGTTGTTATTCACTGTGATGCTGAATGTACTTCCCATTGGCCTGAAGGCTAAAGCTCATGTATCCTGTGCTTCCTTCTTCAGTCAGGCAAAGAGCTTGTTATGCAAATATGTAGCATATTTGGTAACTTTTCAAACAACGAAAGTCTCTCGTAGAAAAGGCTTTTCTCAAGAGTGAAAACCAGGGCCTGGCAGTTACTCTGTGATTATTTCAGGTGAGCATGAACTAGATATCTTCCACAGATAAATTTCACTTAGTAATTTGTGCTTTTTTTCACCCCCTGCCTAACATTTGAATTCTATTATTTATTTATTTACAGAGAAAAGGACTTGGAAGAAGTAATAAGACTTACGCATATAGAAAATTGTAGCCACAAGGAAATGTTCAGTTAGGTGTGGTGACACACACCTGTAATCCCAGAACTCAGGAGTCTGAGGCAGGAGGATTTTGAGTTCAAGGCCAGCCTGGCCTATATAAGTAGGTATCAGGTAAGGTGGGGCTATACAGGGAGAACTTGCCTCAAAAAATTTCCTTTGAAGGCTGAAGAGATGGCTCAGTGGTTTATAGACATTTCCTTGCAAAGCCTGACATCCTGGGTTCAATCCCCCAGAATCCACATAAAGCAAGATGCACAAAGTGATGCAAGTATCTCACATTTATTTGCAGTGGCAAGAGGCTCAGGGAGGCCCATTTCTGCTCCCCCTCTTTCTGTCTCTTACTATCATCTCTCTTATTCTTTTTCTTTAAATGATATTATTTATTTATTTGAGAGAGAGAGAGAAAGGGAGAGAATGGATGCACCAGAGCCTCCAGCTACTGCAAACAAACTCCAAACGCATGCGCCCTCATGTGCATCTGGCTTACGTGGGTCCTGGAGAGTTGAACTGCGACCCTTTGGTGTTGCAGGCAAATGCAACTTAACTGCTTAATGGCTAAACCATCTCTCCAGCCCTCTTATTCTTTTTCTTCATGTCCTCTCTCTCTCTCTCTCCAAATGAATAAATAAGTAAATAAATAATTTTTAGACATTTTCTTTTAGGCATCATATTAAAAAAACAGTGGTGTCTTCCTGTACTGCACATAGTAAGTGCTCATTATTCTCAATGTATCTTGAAGGGTAACCGCAGCTACCCCAGGGAGCCATTACCCCTCCAATCCCGGTTTTACAGGAGGGGAAAGTGAAATGTGGAGAGATAAAATGTGTTACATAGATCCACAATAACTGGATTTAAAGCTGAATTTAAGCCTAGGGTGGTTGAGGCCAAACATGCAGCAATCTCAGCTTCTCCTAAAATTTATGATATTGTCACAAGACCGTTAGGAAGCCACTGACCAGAGCAGGAAACAACGACAGGGGAACGACTCTTCCACAAACTCCGTCTTCCACCTGCTTTCCCAGCCACAGAGGTTAAGACTTGAAAACGAAACAACGGTCTGAAGAGGTGGCTCAGTGGTCAAGTGCGCTTCCTGCACAAGCATGAGGGCCTGAGATCATCCTGGTTAGGATCTCCAGAGCCCACGCAAAACAGTTTGGCACGGCCACAAGCACATGCGTCTATAACCATAGTCCTATGGAGCAGAGACTGAAGAATTGCCGGGTAGCAAGCTCTGAAATCAGTAAGAGACTGTTGTCACAAGGACAAACAGGTGGGTGAGTGATGGAGGTAGACATCTGAGGTTCTCCTCTGAACACACACACACAGAGAAAGAGAGTGCAAAAATAGGTGCAATTCCAGGGCAAAAATTTTGCATTTGCCTTTCCCCCAGCAGCGGCTCTCTGAGAACCATGTTCCTTCAGGAGAGCAGCTATTGGCAGGACACAGAGAGAAACAGGCATGAGTGTTTCAGATCCACAGGTTCATTGCCAGAGTTCTAAGGAAGGGCTTGGCCCCTCTGTTTTCACGAGGTTAATAGTCTATGAAAGGCACTGGCTTGTTTTTGTAGGCTAAAGAGGGAGTGGGGTGAGCCTAAGGTTGGGGATGAGCAACCTGGTGCAGCCTCTGCCAGTGAGGGTTCCCCTTCTAGAAAAACACTGCATTTTATGATCAAGAAATTAAAAAAAATTTTTTTTCTTGTTTATTCTTATTTATTTGAGAGCTACAGACAGAGAGAAAAAGAGGTAGCGAGAAAGAGAGAGAGAATGGACGTGCCAGGACCTCCAGCCACTGCAAGCGAACTCCAGATGTGTGCGCCCCCTTGTGTATCTGGCTAACATGGGTCCTGGGAAATTAAGCCTCAAACCGAGGTCCTTTGGCTTCACAGGCAAGTGCTTAACTGCTAAGCCATCTCTCCAGCCCATCGAGTAATTTTTGATACAGTTTTTTGTTTTGCGTTTGTACAGTGTGCATGCATGTGTACATATATGCTCTTATGTGTGTGGGTACACTCGTGTGTGTGTGTGTGTGTGTGTGTGTGTGTGTGTGTGTACTTGGTAGTATTGGGGATTGAACACAAGGCTTTTGACATGTTATACAAGCGCTCTATGTCACCATCCCTGCTACTAACTTTAGAATTTGCAAATGTCTTGAATATAAAGACAGCTTTGCATAAACTCCTCAGTCAAGTATAAGAAAAATAATATATTTCACACACCTCACTTTACAAGTGAGGAAGGAGACTTTGTCACAGGGACTAAGAAACCGAGGTGGGATTAGGCCATGGGCTCACATTTATTTTCACTACATAGGTACCTTCTCAAGGCATAGGCTCCCACCTACAGAATAGTCACAATGTTCTACAGACAAGTGACTGCTTCTAGGGAGGCCCCTCCCTTCTCTCTTGGTCCTGACTGCGAGAGATGGCCATCCGAGGCAGCCAGGGATCCAGTGTCCTGGTCTCTGACTACTGACGTTGTTGCTTTGCATTCAGTTGTTAGCTTGGGTTCACTAAGTGGATGCATAAGGTTGGCCAGTCTCTGGGGACCCAAAAAAGGGGAGAATGTATTTCGGTAGGAAGGCATCAGAGAATCACATCTGGTGGGGAACTGTCACCCTGAGGATCCTGAGCGGTAAACTACTAACTTTTCCCAATTTGTTCACTTCCTTAATGTTTTTGATCTGGTATGTGCAGTCCGCCACCGTGTCCGTGACCCACAATAATTATGCTTTTATGACCTTATTGCAGCATTCTTCCCTCCGTTACTCCTATGACTGTTTAGTCGACTCCCATTGTAACTGGTAGAGATGGAGGAGTAGAGAGAGAGAAGGGTCAAGAGATGAGTCTATGGGGTATTTAGAGCAGACCTGCTTTCTTTTCTGGGTGGGTCACACTATCTTTTTTATTATTACTTATGGACATACTCAGTGTGTAAACAGCACATGTTGGTACCATCCTTACCCTCTCCCGTGCCCCCCTCCCCTGCACTATCTCAACCACAGGGCTTATGGTCTTCCTTAGAGCTGTGGAAACCCCTAAATCCTACCCTGTATCCACCAAGTGCAGCTGCCAGTTATTTTTAAATTGTCAGACTGATTTGCAAATGTGTCACTTCTATATCCAGTTTGTGTAAACCCATAGGTTTCTGACTTAATTTTTTTTTAATTTATTTGAGAGAGAAAGAGGCAGAGAGAAAGAGAGAGAGAGAGAGAGAGAGAGAGAGAGAGAGAGAGAGAGAGAGTGAATGGGTGTGCCAGGGCCTTCAGCTGCTGCAAACTCTACAGGCATGTGCCACCTTGTGCATCTGGCTTACATGGGTCCTGGGGAATCAAACCTAGGTCCTTTGGTTTTGCAGGAAAGTGCCTTAACTGCTAAGACATTTCTCCAGTCCAGATTTTTTATTTTTGTTATGTATTTAGTGGAACGTGCAGGGTTTGATGAGTCCTGCCCAGTAAACTTTTTCTTCCTTTATCTATGCAGGAGGGTTAGCACCAGAAAGCATGGGCATGGGTAGCTGAATCCGCCCTAGTTGCACAGGGTTGTCATTGACCTGCCTGGCATACCAGGCCATGAGAGGTGTCACAAGCAGGACACCCCGTGTGTTATCACCCTGGGTGTTCGTACAGCCTCAGTTTCTCTATTACCAAGTTGAGAGTTGTAACTCAACATCCTAAGGCCAGTTCTCTGAGAGCCAGCCATCACCGCCAGGTGCCAGGGAGACTCGCACAATCTAGGCAAGAGCTCTGTCCCAAAGCTCTACCCTCTAGCTCTGCTACTGTTGGCCATGGAGGGCTTGCTCCAGTTCTAATGAGTGGTGACATCTAATGAGCTCTTAACATATAAAATGTACAACTAGCCTATAGTGTCCTTTGTGACCTGATACTGTTGTTTATCATTCTTAGGCAGTGGGATAACTTGACTAAACTCTGGGGCAAAGGTTGGTTTTCGCAATGTGTTGTGAGAATTTAGAGCTATAGTCAACTTTATCCTTTTCTTCTAAGGCAACTGGGATATGTAGGAGCTATGAAAACAGGTAAAATGCTTCTTCTGTTTGGCCTTTAAGGCCTGCTAGATCAAGTCTTTGTACATTCATACATAGTGTGCTCTGGAGTCAAACTTGGTGGAGGCCTTGGGGAAGATATTTAATTTCTCAATGCATCATTCTTTTGTCAATAACATGGAGCTAATCATAAGCACCAGGCATTGGTTATGATGAACATGGATGACTGATGTGGTAGTTTGAATGCATGGCCCTCAGTAGTCTTGGGTGTTTTATTAAACTTTTTTTTTTTTTTTTTTTTTTGGTAGTAGGGTCTCACTCTGGTTCAGGCTGACCTGGAATTCACTATGGAGTCTCAGGGTGGCCTCCAACTCATAGCGATCCTCCTATCTCTGCCTCCCCAGTGCTGTGATTAAAGGAGTGTGCCACCACGCCTGCCTTATTAAAACTTTTAACTTGGATATCCTTCTGCCTGGCTGGAAGATGTGTCACTGTGGGTGGATACTGGGGTCCAGCCCTAAGGTGTGTTTGGGGCAGATCTGGAATGCCAGCCTATGGTGTGCAGGGCAGTGTGAGCTCTGCCAGACTCCCTGAGCTTTTGCCGTTGCTTTTGCTGTTGCTTTTGCTGTTGCTTGTGGTGTGGCTGTTCGGTGGTGTCTCTCTGCTTGGATCTGTGAAAGGGGGCCAGCTTCTTCCACCATTGTTAAAACTTCCCCTGGATCTGTAAGCCTGAAATAAATCCCATCCCTCCCCACAAACTGTGTCAGGTTGGGAGGTTTCTCCCGGCAACGTGGAGCTGACGACAATAGGTACTGAGGAGATGGTTCAGTGGTTAAAGGCACTTGCTTCACAAGTCTGCTGGTCTGAGCGCAACCCTCCCCAGCACCATGTTTGCAATCTCAGCACACCTATGGCAATGGGAGGCACAGCCAGGAGAATCCTGAAGCTTATAGACCAGCTAGTTTGGCCTTCCTAGTGGCAAAAAAACCAACAAACACCACCACCAACAACAAAAGTACAGGAACACAAGAAATACGAATACAAGAAAGACCTTGTCTCAGTAAAGGCGAAAGGAGAGGACTTCCACCTCAAGTTTGTTCTCTGACTCCCACATATAAGCCATAGCACACGCATGCCCTCCCCCACACAAACACACACGCACACATGCATGCAAACACACAATAATAATAACCATACTAATGGCACATGAGATTGTTGTGAGAATCAAATGAAGTAACTGACATATATAAGGATCTATTAACAGACCTGCTGTTATTAAAAGGTCATCAGGCCAGTGTCAATGTCCTGGTTTGACAACATACGCAGGTATGTAATAGGCCCGTGTAGGTGAAAGTTGGGGGACAGATACAAGCAAGCCTCTGAGTTATTTGTGCAATGCTTCGTGAGTCTAAAATTATTTTAAAATAAAGAATTAAATGGGGCTGTGATGATTACTCAGTCAGTAAAGTGCTTGCCTCATATGCATGAGGACCTGCGTTCAATCCCCAGGACCCGCATAAAATCTCCAAGCAAGGTGGCATATGCCCTGGGGAGGTGGAGACAGAAGGACCTCTGGGGCTTGCTGCCAGCTAGTCCAGCCTAGTGGGTGAATTCCAGGCCAATGAGAGACCCTGTTTCAAAAAACGTCGGCACGGCAGGGTATGTTGTGGCTCATTGAGTAGAGTGCCTAGTATGCACAAAGCTCTGAGCTTAATCTGCAGCACTTTCTTTTTTTTTTAAATTTTTTATTTATTTATTTGAGAGCGTCAGACACAGAGAGAAAGACAGATAGAGGGAGAGAGAGAGAATGGGTGCGCCAGGGCTTCCAGCCTCTGCAAATGAACTCCAGACACATGCGCCCCCTTGTGCATCTGCGGGACCTGGGGAACCGAGCCTCGAACCGAGCCTCGAACCGGGGTCCTTAGGCTTCACAGGCAAGCGCTTAACTGCTAAGCCATCTCTCCAGCCCTCCGCAGCACTTTCTAAACTAAACTAGGTGTGGTAGCAAAAGCCTACAGTCCTAGCATGAGGGAGAATGAGGCAGGAGGATCAAAAGTGCCAGCACTGTGACGTCAGGTTGGGATTCAAGAGACCTTGTCTCAGTAACAATGAACAGTAATCCTCAACAACACCAGTGTTGTTCTCTAGCCTCCACACACGCGTGTGCACACAAATATGCATAAAAAAGAATCAAGGGGAAGACCAACAAAGGTAAGGTAAGTCTGGGAAAATAGCAACCTAAAATTGAACCTCAGTAGTCAAGGCCTGAGGATGAGCAGATCTGACTTTAGGGATGGGAAAGCACCAGAGATTCACTTGCGCCTGGGGAACATACTACATTCAGACCACATAGCCCACTGGCCCTGACCCATCTTTGGCTGCAGCCCTGTGATAATGGACTGTGCAAGCGGGGAGAGGGCGAGGCCAGAGTCCTAGTCACTGGGCTGAGGAGGAAGTAAGGGTTCTCATCATAAATTAGTGGTCTTCCATTGTGATTCTGTGCCCTGTACACAGGATGCTCATCCCAAGTACTCTGCTCCCCTCTGCAGCTACCTCCTGAGTCTGTTACTCTGTCATCACTGGGTCAAGGAGACCACCCTGTGGGGCCTTTGGGAAAATGACCATAAAGGGCTGCCTGCTTTTTTGCAGTTCTTGTTTTATTGATTTACTGGCATGTGTATATATGGGCACACCAGTGTCCATCAGGTTTTGCAAGCAAGCCCCTCTAACCACTGAGCCATCTCCCTAGCCCACAGTTCTGGTTTCAGTAGCTACCAGTATAGCATGACCCAGTCCAACAAAGCTTCTCACAGTAGCAGAAGTGTCACACCTGTGCAGTTACAGCAACATGGCAAGGGATAGGAGGCTGTGGAGCCCTTGAAAAGGAGGAATATAACTTTTGCTTCAATTTGAATTAAAGTTAAGCAACCACATGTGGCTAGCAGCCACTGTGCAGTTATAAATTACAATTTTTTTTTTTTAGGCTGGAGGCATAGCTCAGTTGGTAGAGTGCTTGCCTAATATGCATGAGGTCCCGGACTTAATCCCCAGCGTAATGCAGATGTGGTGGCACACACAGCATTTGAGAAGTGTTAGGCAGGAGGATCACAAATTCAAGGTCATTCTCAGAGTCCAAGGCCAGCCTGGGCTACCTGAGCCTCTGTTTCTGTGCTATCGTGAAGGTTGTTGAAACCTGAGGCTGGCAAGCAGCCCAAATGATAGAAGCAGAAAGCTTATCCACAGACTACCGTGCATGACTTGCTTTTATGGAAGCCCCACAGGCCAGAGCAGATGAGCTGTTTCTGATAAAGATGGTAATAATGGGCATTAAAATAAGCATTTTCTAGAGCCAGGACTCACTTGAGGTGTTTCATTTGCATTGTCTTAGATAATCCTCCTGGCATTCCCCAAACAACTATTAAGCATAACAAAACTGAAATCTACTGAGCATTTGACATGATGTAAAATTATCAAGGGTTTGCCTCACTCAATCCTCATGATGCTGTGAGCTAAATGTGAATATTGGCCTGTTTATGAGCTCTGAGATTTTTGCAAATCTTTAATTTTTTTCAACCAACATAAAATAACTAGACATTATAAAGGACTGTCGTGTGATATTTCAATATGTGTTTATACAGTGCAGTGATCAAGTGAAGGTAATTAGTATTCTTATTCCCTCAAACATTTATCATTTCTTTGTGGCAGAAACATTCACATCCTCTCTCCTAGCTACTTTGAATTATAATTACTGTTAACTGTGTGCCCCGTAGTATGCTGTGTTTTCCTACCATATAACTCAAGTTTGGTGCCATCCTCTCTGCGCCCCTCACCCCTCTTCTGTGCAAGTGTCTTTATCTGAGAAAATCTGAAATATCTATGTTTAAAAAAATAATAATTAGGGCTGGAGAGATGCCTTAGTGGTTAAGGTGCTTGCCTGTGAAGCCTAAGGAACCAGGTTCAATTCCCTAATGCCCATGTAAGCCAGATGCAACAGATGACTCATGTGTTTGGAGTTCATTTGCGGTGTCTAGAAACTTTGATATGTCCATTCTCTCCCTCTTCTTCTGCCTCTTTCTCTCTCTCATAAATAAAATAAATAATTTTTTTTTAAAGACATGATATGGGGCTGGAGAGATGACTTAGAAGTTAAGGTGCTTGCCTGCAAAACCAAAGGACCCAGGTTTGATTCTTCAGGACCCATGTCAGTGAGGTGCACAAGGGGGCACATACATCTGGAATTCATTTGCAGTGGCTAGAGGCTCTGGCATGCCCATTCTCTCTCTCTCTCTTCCTGCCTATTTCTCTCTCTCTCAAATAAATAAAAATAAAATATTTTTTTTGTTCATTTTTTATTTATTTATTTGAGAGCGACAGACATAGAGAGAAAGACAGATAGAGGGAGAGAGAGAGAATGGGCACGCCAGGGCTTCCAGCCTCTGCAAACGAACTCCAGACGCGTGCGCCCCCTTGTGCATCTGGCTAACGTGGGACCTGGGGAACCGAGCCTCGAACCGGGGTCCTTAGGCTTCACAGGCAAGCGCTTAACCGCTAAGCCATCTCTCCAGCCCCAAAATAAAATATTTTAAAAGACATAATAGGGCTGGAGAGATGGCTTAGTTGTTAAGACACTTGCTTGCAAATCCAAAGGACCCAGGTTAAATTCTCCAGGACTCACGTAAGCCAGATGCACAAGGTGGCACATGCGCCTGGAGCTCAGTTGCAGCTGCTGATGGCCCTGGCATGCCCATTCTCTCCCCCTCCCCCTTCTCTTTCCGTGTCTGCCTCTTTCTCTCTCCAATAAATAAATAAGATAAAGTATTTTAAAAAAACATAATTATTGAATGCTTATGTGGTCAAACCACAGCTGCCACAGAAATCACTGAATTTCTCCACGTATGTATTGCTCCCTTTATGCCAAATCTAAGCACTTTCTGTGACAACCATTTCCTAACTTGTCTTTCCAGGTACATACAGAACCTTTAAAACGTTCAGACTCTTCTTTAGTTTGTGACACAATTGCCCCAAGCCTTTTCCTCTGGGTTCTGAAGAACTTAACCCTGACCTTCTGAATTCCTCAGGAGACTTTCAGTTGGGAGAACAACACGCCAGTGGAAGGGCCTCTGCAAAGCGCTATTAGCTATGCTCCGCCTTGCTCTCTGCTCCTTCCACGGCTGCGCATTCAACCAACCTTGGATTGACAATATTCGGGGTGGGAGGACTGTACTTGATCTCGAACAAGCCCAGACTATTTTCATAGCCATCATCCCTCAAGGAAAAAAGGACCACAAATATTTATGTAAATGTGTATAAATCCAACTCTATTTCCTATTTGATGTCATTGAGCATTTATGGAATTGGGTTCTGCAGGGGTCTTATCATCAGTACCCCATGGGTACAGGGAGATGGCTGTTGTCTAGAAATGATAAGGATTACAGCAGAGGCAGCAGTTCCTCTACCATGATTACTGATGGGCTGGTTTACTTCTCTGTTTGGTTATGTCCTAAGGTTGCCCTCATAGCTCCAGGTGCCCACTTTGTGTTATATATATACAGAATGAGGTAAATGAAAAAGAAATTAGTGGGTGCTATTTCAGCAATGCATGACACAGACGGAGATCCCCAGAAAAGCTAGAAATGAACAGAAAACAGCCCATGATTACTCATAATAAAGCTAACCACCAAACAATGAGACCTTATGGGACTAAAATTAGGAAATATTTATAGATTTGGTTTGCTACTGCACACTAATTTTCACTTTTCACATTATTTCTCCATATGCTTTTATTAGAAGCCATGGAAACAACTCCTTACCCCTACTCTTTCTCTCTCTTTCCCTCCCTCTCTCTCTGAAAACTTGCATCAACATTGACTTATTTTTTTTTCCTTTTCTTGCCATATAACCAGATTACTTGGAAAACAATGCAGAGTACCTGCCAATGGAATGCTTTCAGACAGTAGCATGAGCTTGAACCAATCACAGATCAGTTGCTTTCTGTATGTTTATGATGTATATGTATATATCTATATGCATCTGTACATGCGTGTGTATTTTTAATTGCAAAATATGCTATTCAACAGGACCTTTGGAGGGAAATACCTGCCCATTTCCATGGACGTATTTTTCCCAAATTGCATGCATGTCACAATTTTGTAAACCAAATCATCATTCAGAGTGCAAAGTTTTATTTATTTATTTATTTAAGAGTGATAGACAGAGAGAAAGAGGCAGAAAGAGAGAGAGAGAGAGAGAGAGAGAGAGAGAGAGAGAGAGAGAGAATGGGTGTGCCAGAGCCTCCAGCCACCGAAAACGAGCTCCAGATGTGTGCACCCCCTTGGGCATCTGGCTAACGTGGGTCCTGGGGAATCGAGCCTTGAACCGGGGTCCTTAGTCTTCACAGGCAAGCGCTTAACCGCTAAGCCATCTCTCCAGCCAAAGAGTGCAAGGTTTTGTAGGAAATACAGAATGATTGTAATTTTAAAGAAGAAAAAACTTCTGCACTTCCTTCCACAGTCCAGCCAACCACTGATAGATGTGAAAATGGATTTGTAGTGTGAAGGGCTCACCAGTGTCCTGAGCTTGTCTGTGACATTTGCAGCTAGCAGAACTCATCTGAGGACCAGGGTCCTGAGCTTGTTTGTGGTATTGCATTGAGAAGGGCTCACCAGAGTGCCAGGTTTTCTTAGCTTGCTTGGTGATTTTTCAGTCACCTTAGTCATTGTCCTTTCCTTCTTTTTGATTTCCTTATTTTGCCTTCAATGTCTAGTCTGTAGGACCAAAAGACGGGGTTTCACTACTCTCTTTGGTTCTCTTTCTCAAGCTTCTGGGGGCAGTCATTGTTCAGACAGGACAGATCTCAAACTTTGGGTTTGGATTGACTTTGCATGTTCCTAGCTGAAAATGCCTGACTGTTTTCATTCCATTAGGGTGATGGGCAGCTCATGCCCTGCTGCTGATTGATACTGAATTGGGGACCGCTCCTCACTGCAGCGTCTCTTCACAGCTTCCCGTAGGATGAGACTGAACCTGAAGCCTAGCCTCAGCTCTCCACCTCTCAGTCCCTCTTCCCTCTGCTCTGACCTGCATCCCAACTACTCTCCTTCTCAATTAGCATCCCCTGGCAGTACACCTCATCTGTAGGACAGAGCCTATCTACCCCTCACCCCCACCCTTTGAACCTAACGTAGTGTCAAGAACATAGTGGTTGCTTGACAACTTCATTAAGATTGGTTTGGGAAAACCTAATCTTAGCTCTGTGTAGCGGTGGTGCCCAAAGTCCTAGCCACTTGGGAAGCTCAGGCAAGAAGATCTTTAGGGACCAGGAATTAGTGCCTGGCATAGACATCACAGTGAAACTCCATGTTTTAAATTTACTAACCAACAGGGGGCTGGAGAGATGGCTTAGTGGTTAAGGTTCTTGCCTAAGGACCCAGGTTTGATTCCCCAGTACCAATGTAAGCAAGATGCATAAGGTGGTGCACGTATCCAGAGTTTATTTGCAGTGGGTGGAGGACCTGGTATGACCATTTTCTCTCTCTCTCTCTCTCTTTCTGGCTCTATCTGCCCCTTTCTCTCTCACTCTCTCTCTCAAATAAAATAAAAATAAAAAACTTCAAAGATGGTCATGGTGCCCCACCCTATAATCCTAACAGTTGGGGGGCTGAGGTGGAAGGATGTTTATAAATTTGAAGTCAGTCTGGGCTAAAGTGCAACCAGCTTCAAAAACAAACAAAACAAAATTCACAGAACAGAAACAACCCCAGCCAGGCATGGTGGTGCACACCTTTGATCTAGCACTTGAGAGGCAGAGGTAGTAGGATCACTGTGAGTTCGAGAAACTACATAGTGAGTTCCAGGTCATCCTGGACTAGAGTGAAACCCTATCTTGAAAAACCAACTAAGCAAACAGTGCTACTGTGAAAACATTTTTGAATCCAGTCAAGTTCATGTGACTAGGGGACAATTAAAACAAATTGTGCATAGCTGATTCTATTGTAAATTTAAAAGTCAAAATAACTTAAAGTTGAATACTAAACCTTTACTTAATAGATGATTACAATGTGATAAATGTAAAATTATAATGTTTAGGGTCAATTTACTCAAGTTCCCCATAGTAGCAGGAGAAGCATGAACAAAAAATAGCTAGAAGTCCAAAAAGAAAGATTCGTTCCCGTGGAAAGCTTTTCTTGAGCCCTCCTTTCTCACGGAGTCAACCTGAGACACCCTTTTTTTCTAATTTATTTATGAGAGAGAGAGATGGAGAAAGAGCAAGAGAAAGAGAATGGGCATGCCAAAGCCTCGTGCCACAAACAAACTCCAGACACATGTGCCACCTTGTGCATTTGGCTTACATGGATACAAAGTAATCAAACCTGGGTCCTTCAGCTTTGCAGGCAAGAACTTTAACCACTAAGCAATCTCTCCATCCTAATCCCCGCCCCCGCTTTTTTTTGAATGGCTCTCCTACAGCTTGTTCTCTGGTCCTCTCTGTCCTGGGAACTCTCAGCCTGAGCTTCCAGTGCAGGTCACAGTGTGAGATTCTGGAGGCAAGGCCTCTTCCGCATAATGAATCCTCCCACCAAAAAAGCAAAAGCTAGATCTAAGCAAGCCCATAATTGAATGAGCACTGTGAGTGAATTGCAGCATCTAACTCACCTCACAGTCATGGTACTTCCTGCTCTACCTACAGAAGCCACTCGGCTTCAGAGTTGGATGCTCCATGTCCAGCTCTCAGCTCTGCCAACCCCAAGCTCTGAAGCCTTCTGGACCTCAATCTGTCCTTCTTAACCTCTGTGAGGACAAGGGGTGTTGGTCATGTTTACTGCTGTATTCCCAGTATTGAGCTGCTCCTGAAGTATGGCATATACACAACACATATTTGCTGGTAGAGTAAAGAAGGGTGTTTGTGAAGGTGGAAGAGAATAGTGAAAGGGACTTAGCTTCACTGGCACCAAGAAATCCATAAATTGCAGCCTAAAAGATATACAATATGCACATGAATAAGTAACATCCATTCATTGTCACCACAACACAGTGTGTTAAAATTCATCCTCTTCCTTCGTAGTGACATCTCCATGTGTTCTAACAGAGACAGTATATGCAGTGAGCATTGCTGGTTGCTCAGTTGGCTTTCCTTCAATTCTGCTATTTGTTATGTGACTTAATGTGTGTGAGGGTGTACATACACAAGCGTGCATGTGTGTGTAGGGGCTAGAGAATAACTTTGGGGGTTGTTCCTCAGGAATGATGGCCACTTTTTTTTGAGACAAGTTCTCTGATTGGCCTGGACCTCACGAAGTAGGCTAGACTGGTAGGCCAGCAAGCCTCTGGGATCCACCTGTCTCTGTCTCTATGGTGCTGGGATCACAAGCATGCATCATCATATATGGCATTTTTACATGGGTTTGGGAGGTCTAACTCAGATCCACATGCTTGTGAGATAAGCGCTTTAATTGACTGAGCCATCTCCCCACGCCTCTGCTATGTTTTCCTAACAGAACTCAGCTTTCAGGCAAGTATTCATAGCTTGGGATAATATTCCCCAAGATCAGGCTCTGGGAGTAGATCTTAATGAATCTAAGCTCACACCATACCTACCTCATCCCTGATCCCTGGGACTGATTGGTCACATAACTAAAGTCAGCCCAACCACAATGAAGGGGAGATTTACTTTTCTGGCTTAGGAGTGTGGTTGAGGACAAAGGAGCATGTAGCTCCAGTTTCCACTGGCAGAAACTCTCAGACATGAGGGCTGGGCTTAGAGAATGGGGCTCACGCCAAATGCTAAGCCATCTCTCCAGCACTAGCATCATTTTCTTACTGGTGTATCTTTCCCTTATAGAGTTTGGCCCTTTTCAAAAATCTCAGCTTGATCAACACATGTTTATTTGGCCTTTATGAGTCAGGAACTACCAGAGTGAATAACTTCTGATCCAGCAGGAGCAACAGAAGGGGAAGCACACTGTGGAATAAACATGTTCACCTGTGAGGAAACAGTGTGCTGAAGAGAAGCCAAACAAGATATGGAGCCCAAGCGGGGCATGGTGGGGCACACCTTTAGCCCCAGCACTCGGGAGGCAGAGGTAGGAGGATCACCATGAGTTCGAGGCCACCTTGAGACTACCTAGTGAATTCCAGGTCAGCTGGGGCTAGAGTGAGACCCTACCTTGAAAAAAAAAAGATAATGGGCCCATGGGGTATCACGGCCATGGGGAAGAATGCTCCCACATCCAAGCTTCCCTCAGGAGAGAGGAGAGGGCACATTCAAAGGGCTGAAGGAGGAATGAGAGAGCAGTACATTCATACCTGCAGGGTAGGCGAGCTGGGAGAGTGTCCAGCTGGATGGAAGGATAAGGTCAGTGAGGCCTCTGGGAAGTGGAGGCTGGGACAAGAATTAGAGCACTGACACTTACCGTGGGAGGTGCGAGATGGGATTAAATGACAACAGGAGCGGACCAGAGCAGAAGAGACCTCTCAGAGCACTGAGGAGCCACCACGTGGTCATGAGCCAGAGAAAGATGCTGTCAGCACGTGCGGATGGTAGATCTGCTTGGGACAGCAGGAAGGTGGTAAGAGGAAGTGGCCTTGGAAAATCCCTGAAAGGAAAGAGGAGAACTGTCCTGCCCATCTGTCCTGAAAACTACCTTCTATCTCCCATTTCCCTGGCCACTGCCTGGGAAGTCAGATCCCATGCCCAATTCTGATGCTCTATGTCCTTCTGGACGTAAAAGACAACCCCAAAACAGATGGCGGGTGAGACTTATCAGCTGTGCAGAGCCCTGGTTCACTTGGGGTGGAAACAGGGCTGACTTTTTTTTTCAGAAAGGAGTCAGTTAAAGGGATATAGGGGGGTACATAAAGGGTATCTAGTATGGTCTTGTTCCTGAGAGTAGCTCTAAGAAGCTTCAGTCCCCACAGTCAGATTAAGAACTCGGGAAGTTCATCCTGACCCCAGGCCCGCTGCCCCAGCTGTTCAGGAGGCAGAGGCAAGAATTTCCAAGGTTCAAGTTGTGCTTGCTTTATAGACAGAGCAAGTTTGACTTGAGTCTGGGTAACTTAGTGTCTCAGAATAAAACATTGAAAAGGAACAGGGGGCTGCAGAGATAGCTCAAATTATAAAGTGTTTGCTTGTAAGCCTCGGGACTTGCATTTGACACGCCCCCCAAACCCTTGTAAAAAATCCACATGTGGTAACACATACTTATAATCCCAGCATTGGGAACATATGTGTGTGTGTGTGTGTGTGTGTGTGTGTGTGTGTATGTATGTATGTATATATGTATGTATGTACATGAATCCCTGGGTCTCACTGGTCAGCCACTCTAGCCTACTTGGCAAATTCTAGACCAATAAAGGATCTTATCTCTAAAAAGGTAGATGTGGGTGGGAGAGATTGTTTAGTGGTTAAGGTGCTTGCCTGCAAAGCCAAAGGGCCCAGTTTATATTTCTCTAAGACCCATGTAAGCCAGATGCATAATGTAACACATGCATCTAGAGTTCATTGGCAGTGGCTGAAGGCCCTGGCATGCCCATTCTCTCTCTGTGTCTCTCTCAAATAAATAAAAAATAATAAATTTTAAAATGGCAAACTTCAGTTAAAAAAAAAAAGGTAAATGTATTCCTGAAGAATGATGCCTGAGATTGTCTACTGGCTCCACACATACATGTACATAGACATTTGCACCCACACACACATGAACACGTACATGTGCACACACCTACAAGGGCCAATGTATAGCTTAGTGGTAGGAGTTCCTGCCTAGCATGCATGAGGCCCTAGGTTCCATCCCCTCCCCAGCACTGGAGGGTGGAAAAGAGTTTGTGGTGCCTTCTGAGTGGAGGGGGAGATTGGCATAATTAAACCCATGTATGTGTCCCAGTGCAGCCCAGTCTGAAGAGGGGATGGTTTCAGCAGTCTGAAGGATGCCAGTTGGGTTTCCTTTTATCTCAAAGAAGATGGGAGAGAGGACAGAGCATGATACCAACTTTCTGGCTCTGGTAAGTGACGAGTTATATGGGGGGCTGGCTAGCTCCTGAGATGGAGAACAGCTGGCAAGAGCAGATTAGAGGTGGCATGGGTAGGGGTTGAAGAGCCTGGCGAACTGAACTTGGATATATTATGTATTATAGTCTAGAAGCCATCTGGAGTTCTAGAGGTGAAGCATGGCCCAGCCACCTTGGAGTGTTCAGTGCAGGAGGGCCTCAGAGCACAAGCTGACACCAGGCAGGCATTTGGGTTCCACATGTAAGCTGGAGATGTGAACATTTTGAATCACTGCAGTAGGGCTGGAGGTGGTAAAATGTAATGAAATAAAAAAAAAAAAATGGAAAGAGAAGACAAAGGGCCAAGGCCACAGCTTTCCCCAGGCCTTCTCAATGCCAATTCCTAAGATGAAAAGAAGACTCTGGAAGATGCTGAGAAAGCATGACCAGAAATATTGCTGTCACAAGAGCACTTTCCATGTATATGGAAGTGAATGATAGTGTTCAATATTGCAAAGGTGGCACCTGAGGAAAAAGAGTAAAAAGTGCTTGATAGACTTAGAGACACGAAGACCTTCAGCTCTCCCATAGGTACAGCAACAGGGGTGTGCATAGATTCTGAGGTGGGGGGCGGAGAGGTTAAAGTATGAGAAACCATGGATCCCCCATGCAGCGACTATCTGTATTTAAAAGCAGATGCTGTGATGAGCGGTGAAACAAAGATGAAGTAACTTTACAGCCAATGTGAGTTGTAGCCCTTGATCCAGCTTTACGTTTACATGTCTGCATCTGATACCTTGAGTTGCTCTTGTGTCCTTGATGGCTGTCTGTCTCCCTTACAGAAGAAATGAGGAGATGGGTGTGCTCTTGTCCATCATGTTGATGTGTATCTGCAGTGCTTGGCACAGAGCAGCCAGGAACTGCTTGTCAAACAAACGATTGGGAAACCCTGATGAAAATAAATAAAGCAGAAAGGAATAATAACGACGTGTTACTTACTTTTCTCATTGCTGTGAACAAATCTTGTGATAAAGGCAACTTAAGGAAGGGAGGTTTAATTTTGGCTCACAGTTGGAGGGGATCAAGTCCGTCATGGCAGGGAAGGCAGAGTAGCCGGAGTGTGCGGCAGCTGGACATGACATTCGTGGTCAGGAACAGTGATGAATGAATGCTGGTGCCCACCCCACTGTCCTTTTTTTTTTTTTTTTTTTTTGAGAGTGACAGACACAGAGAAAGACAGAGGGAGAGAGAGAGAATGGGCATGCCCGGGCTTCCAGCCTCTGCAAACGAACTCCAGACGCGTGCGCCCCCTTGTGCATCTGGCTAATGTGGGACCTGGGGAACCGAGCCTAGAACTGGGGTCCTTAGGCTTCACAGGCAAGCGCTTAACTGCTAAGCCATCTCTCCAGCCCCCCACTGTCCTTTTTATTCCCCAGTGCATTGAGTGGTGTCACCGATAGGGTAGGTCTTCCCATCTGAAATGAACCTGATCTAGAAAATTCCTCACCAACGTGCCCAGAGATCTGTGTCCACAGTGATTCTACATCCTGTCTACTCGACAACTGGAGACCAACCATAACAAGTAATCAGAGCTAAGTGGATGTACGTCCAGATTATTTATGAGCTCTTTGTAGATGAGCGTTCCAGCAAGGTGTGGTTCTGTCGCCTGCTTCCCAGAGGAAACTGGCAATGCTAAAAACCTGTGGTGGAAAGCTGTTTCTCATCTCCAGCTCTCTTTCAGGTCTCTATGAACAGATGCTGTGACCAATTACATCCTAGACTGAAAGCAATCAATTTGGGGGAATTATAAGTGTAGATATGTATGTGTGTGTGTATGTGTGTGTTTCTCATGATTTTAATCATCCAAAAGAGAAGAACTTGTATTCTAGTTTTGAACCTTGCATATTCAGAATCGTTCATTTCTGTTAAAGGTAATGTTGTAAATAATTCTCCCAAACTATGCCAAAGACCTGCCTGGCAATATGAAGAAAAGTATGCTTTTTGCTGAATCGTTTCTAGGGGATAAACATTCAAGTAAGGACCCTAAGGAAAACTACTGCCATTTGCCACATGTGGTTTTGTCCTTACCCTATGGCTTGTCTATTACATACGTTAGCCACGCTCGATGAATTATTTTAGTTTTATTTTATTTTTTGATGTGTATGCATGTGTGCATGCCCCTCTGTGTGAGTTTAGGGATACAGGCAGCAGTGTGCACGCGGCGGTCGGGCTTCCACCATATTTGAGGCAGGATCTCTGGCTGCTCAGGTCATGTTCACTATGCTTGTTGGCCCATGAGCTTCGAGGTGAATCTCCTGTCTTCACACCCTGTCTCTCCCCAGGGGATGCTGGCTTTGAAGACGCAGCACTGCACGTCCAGCCAATGTGCTCAGCCTGTGCGGGCATGGAGGCCAGAGGAGAATATCGGGTGTCCAATAAATACAAGTGTATTGTATTTGCTTCTTTCCTTGAAACAGTCTCTCACTGAACCTGGTGCTGTCTGTCAGTCTTTTAAAAAATATTTCTTTAATTTATTTACTTATTTGACAGAGAGAGAGGGGGAGATAGCGAAAGAGAGAGGGAGGAAGGGAGAGAGGGAGAGAGAGAGAGAGAGAGGGAGGAAGAGAATGGGTGTACCAGAGCCTCCAGCCACTGCAAACAAATTCCAGATATGTGTGTCCCCTTGTGCATCTTGCTAACATGGGTCCTGGGGAATTGAACCTGGGTCCTTTGGCTTTTCAGGCAAACACCTCAACCACTAAGCTATCCCTCCAGCCTTCATTTTTTTTTTTTTTTTTTAAATCAGACTATCTGACCAGCAAGTTCCAGTGAGTCTCCAGTCTCCACTTGCCACAGGACCGGGGTTACTGGCCGTGAGTAGCCACACTCAGCTGTCTATGTGGGTTCTGGGGGACTCAAACTCAGGATAAGTCAGGCTTTCTCGGGCCCTCACGCTTGCACAGCTCCACTTGAACATCAGGACAGTATGGGCAGGCAAATCTGCCACGGGGAAAGTCTTCTTTTGGTGTGTTCTGTGGGACCGGCAGGGTTACTAAAAAGGAAAAGGAAGCCCAGAAAAAAACAAGCAGGGCAGAGCAAGCCTGGGGCACCCAGACAATGCACCCCTGGGGCAGACTGATGTCGCTGACAGAGAGAACATGGTATCGTTGTTCTCCATGGCAAGACAGGGCAGACCATACTTGCAAGACAGACATAGCCACTGCAGGGGTGTCTCCCTCTGAACTGCTCTCCCTCTGCACCTGCTGGGAGTGAGAAGAAAAGCAAGGTCAGCTCCCACACCCCTGCTGCCCAGGGCCCAAGGTGGAATGGAGGGGAAAGCAAGGCGAGCCCTCTGCTTCCAAGGAAACCCAAGGCTGCCCGAGGTACAGCCTTGACTCCTCTCTGCTGCTTCCCTGACTGACTCCCCCATGGCTCCCAGCACATGAGCTGGGTGACGTGGCATGAGACTCCCTCCTCCGCACAAAACTCCACAAAAATAAGAAGCTCCTTTGCTCTTCAGAAGCAAGAGTCCCCCATTTTCTCAGCCTTCTGTGACCCCTGATTCATGCTCCTTGATGACATATTAACTCAATTAATTAATTAATTAAGCTCCAATTCTAAAAGGGTAATTTGTCTTAGTGTCTTTCGTGGAACCAACCTGCTCCACCTCGTTAACATCTATCACAGCTGTCAGTTAACTGCCTCTAGGACAAAACCACCACTATCCACAAGAGTAAAACAAGCCAGAGTATCTGATATTATTTATTTATTTATTTATTATTTGCAAGCAGTGAAAGAGAGAGAGTGAGAGAGAACAGGCATGCCATGGTCTCTTGCCACTGTAAATGAACTCCATACACATGTGCCACTCTGTGCGTCTGACTTTATATGGGTACTGAGGAATTGAACCCTGGGCTGGTAGGCTCTGCAAACAAGAGCATTTAACTACTGAGCCATCTTCTTAGCCCCAGAATCAAAAGTTTCTGCAGCATAATCACAAGGGAAGCAGGACAGCAAAAAATCAAAGGAATATAAGCAAGAGAAATCAGCTTGCTCACTGGGGTAAGTGGTACGGTGGTTTCTACCATGGCACAAGGAAGCAGCAATGGAGGGAGCTTCTGATGCCCTTACAGCTGTTGGGGAGGGCGGCGGGTGTTGGGGGGAGCTATCATTTCCACCAGTGATTTACTGGCTAAGGCATGGCCCTCCTTGGGACACCAGAGTTTACTCATAGGGAGGGGCGCTCATGTAGTAAAACCTCCCACATGAAGGCATGTTCACTATTATGGAAGATTCATGACTAAGTGTCAATGGCTGACATATAATAGATTCTTAGAGAGCTTGTACTTTCCCAGAAAAATCCAGCATCATTCACGCATTGACGGTGCTGTAGTTACCTTCATGTTGCTGCAAAACACCCAACCAGAAGCAGCTGATGGGTGAAAAGGTTTTCTTTTGGCTCACAATCTCAAGGGAAGGCTTCATGATGGCAGGGGCAGGCATAACATGAGCTGACATTGGACATCACCTCTGCCAGAGCAGGTGGAAACCAGCAGCAGGAGAGTGAACTGCACTGTAGCAAGAGGGAGCTGGCTATAATACCCCAAAGCCTGTATCCACTCACATGCCTTCTCTAGCAAGGCTCCACCTCTCAAATTGCCACCAGCTGGTTACCAAACATTCAAAACACATGAGTTTATGGGGACATCTTATTCAAACCACCACACAGAGCTAGCTCGGCAGCCACGGCCACCTTGCATACTCTCTAGGACTGTCTGACTCCTGCGAAATGAATTGCTCAAAACCGTGTTTGTAGCCACAGCTACTTGGATCAGAAAGTAAAGCCCCGTGTTGAGCCATTCAGAACGTCAAGTCATCAGCCCCATAGGATATCTGCACCAAGAGGCTCAGCAGAGCAAGGGTTGAGACGGAGATGTTTGGCCCTTGTGAAATGGAGGGAGAAATCCTAGGCGGAGAAAGCCTCTTGTATTCTTCAGATCACTGCCTAATTTCCTTAATTTACACACTTTGTGCTGCTTTGAGAGCACGTGTATCACACTGGGGGTCACTTACATTTGAGTGTGAATGTCATCTCTGGACCACTGTGATGTCATGGTGCGAGGCTTCCTCTCTTCTAGTGTTACCAAAAGAAGATAAGGACGGGGCGTCATTCTTGGGGTAGCAGGGAAGGACAGTAGTGATTTTGCTCAACACATTCAAAAAGAACAAACTCCCAGTTTGGCGTATTGCCGAAATACAGCGAACATAGAAAACACAAATTGTCACCTTTGATAACACACGTTATCCTTTTACAACAGGTCAGGAATGCTTGCTGTAGGAAGTGCGATTGCTTCAGTAACATGTGACTTATAGCCACTTGATACTCTTTTCTCTTTAAACATGGCAGCAAGATCGCCCACGTGTTTTATGCACATGTGTACCTTCCACTGGCTAGTGTATCTTCATGCCTTCTTTCTGGATGGAAATCGCACATTCCGTTGCCTTACTTCTTTGGTTTATCTGCTAAACTTGCCTAAGCACATCCCTTCTATTAATTTCATTTTGCAAGCTTGTCTTTTTATATAGTGAAATATCTAAATATAAGTTTAGAGCCTCATATATTTTAAGAGGTTTTGCCTGCCTTTGTCACATAATGTTAAAATATGCCATATAATCTTATCTCATACAATTCCTAACAGTAATAGAAAAATGTATAGACAACTGCTCTCCCACTGTTTTAAACACCATTTAGCAAGCTTTATAGTTGAAAGCTTTGCTGACATAGCTATTAGATTCTTATTATGGGGAATGTAAGGATATTTTTTTATATAAACCAGAAATGAGGTTTCTGTAGCCAGACACAGCATGTACCTCTCAGAGACCAAGAGTAAACCCTTTGCTTGCTCTTAACCCACTTCTTCACTTTCTGCAAGCATTATATTACAGCAAACCCTCGACCACCCAGCTTCATATTGGAAGGAGGCTCAGCTGAGGTTATGGCTCAGTGTAGAGCACACACCTGCCCGTACATGAGGTCTTGGATTCAAATTCCAGTGTTGCTAAAACAAAGCACACTGGTACAGAAAAGAAAGCTCCCACGCCATTTTTTAAAAAATTTTTATTTATTTGAGAGCGACAGACACAGAGAAAAAGACAGATAGAAGGAGAGAGAGAATGGGTGCACCAGGGCTTCCAGCCACTGCAAACGAACTCCAGACGCGTGCGCCCCCTTGTGCATCTGGCTAACATGGGACCTGGGGAACCGAGCCTCGAACCGGTGTCCTTAGGCTTCACAGGCAAGGGCTTAACCGCTAAGCCATCTCTCCAGCCCCCATGCCATTTTTAGTTGGTTTTCATTTTCATACTTACAAGCCACATGCAAAGGGCATTGTACCTGTTTTCTTTTTCTTTTGCAAGTGTATGCGTTTGGAGTGTGTGCATGTGTGTATGTGTGTACAGATGCATGTGGCCACATGTGTGTACGCAGTGCACATACTTGGGGGTGTGTATAGGCAGAGGTTGATATTTGGTGTCTGCAGTCTCTCTCCGCCTTATTTTTTGAGACAGTGTCTCTTACTGAAGCTCCCTGATTAGGCTAGACTAGCTAGCAGGCAAACCCAGGGAATCTAGCTGTCTCCACTTCCACAGTGGTATGATTACAGACACTCACTGCCTCGCCTGGCTTTTATGTAGGTACTGGAGGTTCATACTCAGGTCTTTGTTCATACTTCAGGATTTTATGGCAAGTGTTTGGTCGAAAGAGCTATCTCCTCAGCTTTGAAATAATTATTTTTAATATATTTATTTATTTATTTATTTGAGAGAGAAAAGAGGGAGAGCGAGAGTGACAGAGAGAGAGAGAGAGAGAGAGAGAGAGAGAGAGAGAGAGAATGGGGATGCAAGGGCCTCCAGCCGCTACGTACTCCAGATGTGCCCCCTTGGGCATCTGGCTTACATAAGTCCTGGGGAATCAAACCAAGGTCTTTCAGCTTTGTAGACAAATGCCTTAACTGCTAAGCTATCTTCTTCAGCCTTAAATAATTATTGCTTTTTTTTTAATTTGAGAGAGAGAGAGAGACCAAAAGAGAGAGATAAAAGTGGCATGCTAGGGCCTCAGTCACTGAAATTGAACTCCAGACACTTGTACCACCTAGTGGGCATGTGCGACCTTGCTCTTGCTTCACCATTGTGCATCTGGCTTACATGGGATCTAGAGAGTCAAATATGAATCCTTAGGTTTTTCAGGTAAGCTCCTTAACTGCTAGGCCATCTCTGTAGCCCTGAAATAATTATTTTTAATATCATCACATGTTCCCTATTCATTCCTGTGTTTTGTATTCTCTAGTGATTAAATAAGATACCTTGGATACCAAAATTTTCTTTAGATCATGTTTTTATCACCTAATCTGCTGAGGGAGAAAGAGAATACTTTCTAGAACATCCCTCTTCATAATGAACTAGCCTGCTGTTTGGGACCTATCAGTTGAAAATTATGGTGTAATACAACAAAATAGATGAATTGGTAACTAAACTAGACCATCTTTGCCAAGCTAAAAGCACCATATCAATTTAAAGCACCGTTATTGCTGGTAATCAAGGAGACAAATATCACCAGCTGAGGCTAAATTCAATCTTTCTCACTGGGGAGCAGACTGAAGCGAAAACCCCTCAAAGCTCTTTTGAACTCTTTAGTTATCTTAGAAGCAGCTCTTCACATAAAGGGAAATTGGGAATAGTAGCTAATTCCTGTTTGCCTGATAATTCCAGGACTGACTTAATTGCCCTCTGAGAACTGTCAGGAAAGCTTCCTTCAATAATCAGTTATTTCCTAGAAGAAGCTTGTTTGGGTTGTTAATTCTGTAACATGCATATTGACAGCTGCATCATGAAAGGCCACTGTTTAACTCCTGCTCCTCTCCACAACCACAAAGGCCATAGTCAGGGCTGGGGAGATGGCTCAGCAGTTAAGAGACTATAATGGTCTGATTCAGGGGTCCCCCATAAACTTATGTGTGTTGAATGTGAGGACCCTAGCCTTTGGCAATTTCAGAATTGAAGCCTCCTGGAGGCAGTGTATTGGGGGCAGCCTTATGGGTGTTATAGCCAGCTTTCCCTTGCCAGTTTTTGGCACACTTTCTTGTTCCTGTTGTCCACCTGATGTTGGCCAGAGGATACTGACCACCCTCTGCTCATCCATCATTTTCCTCTGCCATCATGGAGCTTCCCCTTGAGCTTGTATGCCAAAATAAACCCTTTCTTCCCACAAGCTGCTCTTGGTCAGGTGTTTTCTGCCGGCAATGCAGAGCTGACTACAACACTAAAATTGGTACTGAGAAGTTGGATCATTGCTGCTAGAAACCTGATTCTGTTGCTTTGGCCTTTTGGAACTACTTTGTAGGAGGAATGTAGATAAATTTGAAACCTTGACCTATGAGATGCCTTGCAGTGTTGTAAATACAGATTGAAGGACCATTCTGGTCAGAGTTGAAAGATCTGAATGCAGTAAGGACTATGGACTGTGAAGTTTGGCTTATGAGTGCGAGAAAGAGCTTTACCTGAACTGGGCTAGAAGCAACTTGTGGTAGAGATTTTGCTGTACTACCCATTTCCTGAGAACTTCTGCAGGGTTGCAATTCATAGAAATGGATTAGTATGAGCAGTGGGATATGGCACAGAAAAGAAATGAAGTCTTAGGGCTGAAACTGATGCTGGGTCCACTGCAATTGTTAGAGAGATTACAACCATTGAGATTGGGCCAGTTTATCTGCATTGGGACAACAGAAAGAATGCAGACTCTTTTGAAGGGCCCTGATTGCTGAAGGAGTGTCCTCTTCTTCAAAGTCTGCTTCATTCCCCTCCTGGATTAACAAATTGGTAGTCCACCTGGTACTATGAAGTATAACAAATGCAGGAAAGAGAAGGCCACTGAATTTGCAACATGGATTTTTTATTTTGGAAATGACCATGAGCAGTGTGAAGCAGGCTTGTTGGATTACCTGCGTGGATGCCCAATGGAGCCATGTGGATGAACCATGGGTTGCAGTGGAGACCCAGTGGAGATGCCAGGGCTTTAGGATGGCTGCCAAGGAGAGTTGCCAGCACCAGATGAAGTTTTCAGGGACTATGAGTAGCCTAGGTGGAGGGGTGGAATTGGAACTCCAGAGACTCATCACTGGTTAGAATTATCAGACTTGGAGACTTGTCATTTATTAGAGTCGTCAGGCTTGGAGCTACAGAGTTTGATGTTTGCCCCGCTTGTTTTAAGTCTTGGTTGGATATTTCTTTTCTATGCCCAATGCCATCTTTTGCAGTGGGAATGTTTATTCTGTGCCATTATCAGTGGGTTTTTTTTTTTTTTTTTTTTTTTTTTTGTATTACGGCTCAGTTAAAAGACTGGACTATGAGGATGTTTGAGGGTGACCATTGGGAGCATAGCAGGCTGAGACTGAAACACTGGAACTTTTGTCCTGCAAGTTTTTACAAAGGAAGGGAGCCACCCATGCATCAGGAGCAATTCTGTGTTCGTTTTTATTTGTGCTACTGGGAATCAAACCCAGGCAGGACCTTGTGCATGCTAGATAAGCACACAACCACTGGACCACAGCCCCAGCCCGGACTCTCTATCACATCCTAAGTTCAAACAGGTTTCTTTTCAATGCCTTGAACCACGGTGCTCACATTTTGGAATATATTAGCTAATCACATATTTTTGGTTTCAGATGGAAACCATATCTCCTTGAAGCTACTACAAGCACTTGGGCTATTTAAAGTCACTTCTCAAATTTAAAAAAAAAAAATTATTTATTTATTTGAGAGCGACAGACACAGAGAGAAAGACAGATAGAGGGAGAGAGAGAGAATGGGTGCGCCAGGGCTTCCAGCCTCTGCAAACGAACTCCAGACGCGTGCGCCCCCTTGTGCATCTGGCTAACGTGGGTCCTGGGGAACCGAGCCTAGAACTGGGGTCCTTCGGCTTCACAGGCAAGCGCTTAACTGCTAAGCCGTCTCTCCAGCCCCACTTCTATCATCTTAATTACAGAAATTCTAAAGCCATCGTGACTGCAATGATCAGAGAAAAAACAAAACAAGCTAGCAAACAACAACAAAAAACACTTGACGTAGACCCATGCCTTAGCTAGTCATGCTCTGAGCCTACATGACAAGATAGAAAGTGATCTCATTTTAGAAAACATGGAATCATGGTTGAAGAGATGGCTTATGGGCAAAACACTTGGCTCTCCAGACCCATGAGTAGCCAATGTTGTGGTGCTAGCAGCCCCAGTGCACCTTGGGTAGGAAAGGAGGTAGACACAGGAGAAACTCCCAGAAGCTCCTGGGCCAGAGCACTGTACTTGTGCTCACACACGAACACTAAACACACACACACACACACACACACACACACACACACACACACACACACAGTCATAAGAAAACACTGAATTAAAACATGCCAGTCTTTGAATGCGACACTGAGCTCAAGGACTCTCAGGTTCAGCACTGTTGCTACTGTGAGTCAGGGACCTGTGTTGAGGTGCTGTTCCAAGCATTTTTGGAGGTTAGCTAGCATCTGTGATCTCTACCCATTAGATGCAATTAGTGTTACCCCCCTCTCCAGTTGTGACAATAAAATATGCCCCCAGACAAAGTCCTTCCCTCCAGCACCCATTGAGAACCATCTATACAGGCCACAAAGCTAGGTTTGTGACTTCCTTTCTTTTTTTAAAATTTTTATTTATTTACTTGAAAGTGACAGAGAGAGAAAGAGGCAGAGAGAGAGAGAGAGAGAGAGAGAGAGAGAGAGAGAGAGAGAGAGGGAGGGAGGGAGGGAGAGAACGGGCCTGCCAGGGCCTCCAGCCACTGCAAACAAACTCTAGATGCATGTGCCACCTTGTGCATTTGGCTAACATGGGTCCTGGGGAATCAAGCCTTGAACTGGGGTCCTTAGGCTTCACAGGCAAGTGCTTAACAGCTAAGCCATCTCTCCAGCCCTAGGTTTATGACTTTCTGAATGTCAGTGCTGTGTCATGGAAAATAGTTAATTTCTTCCCATATGATTTTTAAGCTATATTATCAAATCCAAACTATAAAAAGACAGAAGTGAGACTAGATTAAATATTTGTTACCCAAAGCTACCTAAATTTAATAATAAATAACAGCTCCATCTAAGCATATGAGCAGTCTTTTGTAAAGTCATTAGTTCTCATCATAAATGAATTTAGCAGCATTTCCTTAAAATTTGCACCTATGTAATAAACTCTGTTACATCCAGGGAACTGCATGTTAAATAAAGAGATAGAAAGGTCTCATTTACTGGTTCATTAAGCCAGCTTATTTCAAGACATTGGGCATATTGCTTGAAATTTCCGGTCTTTGAGTGGTAGAGACGATGGCAGGATGTGTCTGTAATGTAGTGTGGCGGGTGATTAGGAGCTCAGATGGCAGAAATCTCGTTTCATCGGTGACGCGCCCAGTGATTATGATTTGATCGTCAGCTAGTGCCAGCATTGCGTTCTTCCATATCTGCTGTGGCACCCGGTGTGCACGCTCCCGTACGCTGGCATCGAGCACGGTGCTTCCGATAATTCAGGCCATGCTTACTTATATGCCCTCACTCTGCTCTATGCCATGTGTATTCACCCAACTGTAGTTTTAAGGTGCAAGTTTTCCCCACGCTTGCTGCAGAACAGACAACCGCCACGCTGAAGAAATAACATGGCTTCGGGCTCAAAACCCTGTGCTCCAGTGTTAATGCTGCCCCTTCCTCCTGTCATAACCTTGGGAGGGTCACCTCGCCTAAAATAGACCTGGAAGAGGGTTCTTTTATTGTTTTGCATACCTTTTGTAAGGCTTTAAAAAAAAGAGGCAATATAGTGCTTTTTTGGAAACAGATAAAATGATACAGTGAAAAATTCAGCCAGAGGCTGGAGAGATGGCTTAGTGGTTAAGGCACTTGCCAGCTGTGGCAGTCAGGTTCGTATTGCTGGCAGAAAACACCTGACCAAGAGCAGCTTGTGAGAAAAAAGCATTTATTTTGGCTTACAGACTCTAGGGAAAGCTCCATGATGGCAGGGGAAAATGATGGCATGAGCAGAGGGTGGACATCACCTCCTCACCAACAAGAGACAGACAACATTAGCAGGAGAGTTGCCAAACACTGGCAAGAGGAAGCTGGCTATAATACCCATAAGCCCACCCTCAACAATACACTGTCTCCAGGAAGGTTTGACTTAAAATTGCCATCAGCTGCGGGATCTAGCATTCAGGGCACCTAAGTTCGTGGGGGACACCTGAATCAAATCACCACACCAGCAAATCCAAAGGACCCAGGTTTGATTCCCCAGTGCCCATATAAAGCCAGACACACAAGGTAGCAAATGTATCTGCAGTTTGTTTGCAGTAGCTAGGCGGCCCTGAGGTGCCTATTCTCTCTCTCTCTCTCTCTCTCTCTCTCTCTCTCTCTCTCTCTCTCTCTCTCTCTCCCTCCCTCCCTTTCTCTTTGTCTCTCTCTCTCTCTTTCTCAAATAAATACAATATTTTAAAAAATTCAGCCAGGTGTGTTGGTGTACTCCTGTGATTCCAGTAATAGGGAAGCTGAAACAGGTGGATTATTGTGCATTCAAGACCAACCAGGATGGCATAGAAAGAACCAGGCTAGCCAGGGTGACAAATGACATGCTGTCATTAATATCCTATGAACATCTATAAGTACTTTTACCCAAGTACAGCATTGGCCTTTCTTTCCAATAAAAATTATATCACATTATACACATTTCTCTCCAGCTTTCCTTCTTGGGCAACTTTTAATCTGAGTCATTATTATTTCAGTGAATTGTACAGTGTTTCCCAGTATGTATATTAGAACTGCTTCATCCTTTCTTTCCAGACTGACTTTAATGTGGTCTCTCTCCCGGCGCTTTACACATTGTGAAGTAGCCTACGTGACTCACCCCAGCAATGCTCTAGGTCCTTCCTTGCAATTTGTTGGGGGAAACATTTCCAAAGTGTGACCAACCCCTCTGGGGCTGAGCCCCCACATTTGCATATTGAGAGTCACAGCCTCTGTCCTCCCTCCTTCACCTCCATTTGAGGATAGGCCCAGCCAGAATGCAAACATGGCAACTAGGAGGGCCTCCAAAATATCCCCACGAGAGCAAAAGTCCAGTCTTGGAAAGCCACTTGATTTTGCTGTTTTTACAATCTGAAGTAAGATTTATATACCTGCCATACACTTTCCATCTCTGGGACATTTTTTACTTGAAGGCACAACCATTTTTTTTTCTTCAGCATACAATGCACGCTTTCTGTGACTGGAATTCATTTTACAAAATGCCACAGCAAGTGTGACTTGAACAGCAGAGCCTTCATTCTGAGAGCTAGAGGGGACCCATTACACGACTGTGTGCGTGTGATGGGTAAAGGAGGGAGGGAGGGAGGGAGGGTAGGAGGAGTAGAGAGAAAAGAAAAGAGCTATGAGAGAGAGACAGAGAGAGAGAAAAAGGAGAGACTCAGTAAATTAGCTTAGTATAAAAGTCATTCAGCAGCATGTGCATAAGATTACAGGCCTTCAAAATTGCTCATATGGCGAAGGAATATAAAAACAATTTTAATATTGTACTAGTACTATAATATTTTTAAGTATTTTATTAAAATGTCTAACTTGGGGGCTAGAGAAATAGCTTAGTGGTTAAGCATTTGCCTGTGAAGCCTAAGGACCCTGGTTTGAGGCTCGATTCCCCAGGACCCATGCAAGCCAGATGCACAATGTAGCCCATGCATCTGGAGATCATTTGCAGTGGCCGGAGGCCATGGCATGCCCATTTTCTCTCTATCTGCCTCCTTCTCCCTCTGTCTGTTGCTTTCAAATAAATAAACAAAAATAATTAAAAAACAACTAACTTGGGATGGGGAGAGGACTCAGTGGTTCAAAGGCACTTGTTTGCAAAGCTTACCAGCCTGGGTTCAATCATGCTCAGCACCCACATAGCGCCGGATGTGAAGTGATATATGCATCTGTGATCCCAATATGCCCACACACTGGGAGGCACAGCCAGAAGAACCCAAAGCCCGTGGGCCAGCTTGTCTGATGCTCATTTGCATTCTGGCAGTTTGTTTGCACATGCAAGAGATCCTGACTCAAAGAAAGCGGAGCACAGACATTTCTAGGTTGTTCCCTGGCCTCTGTGTGTACACTATGTCACATGTGCACGTGCGCGCACATACACACATACCAACAAAACAATTAAAATATATCTAATACCGTACAGTGTAGAATAGTGCGCCCTTAGCGAGGTGTGGTGTTATATGAATGTAATCTCACCTCTCTAGGGACCGATTTAGACCTAGTGGATTAAGAGTTCCAGGCCAGCCTGGGGGTGGATAGCAACTTTGATTCCACTTGAGCTTCTGAATCCAGAGCCTGTCTCAAAGAACCAAACCACCAACAACAAAAGCAATAGCAGGTTTAGAGATCTGTTCTTATCCAGTTTGGAAAAGTCTTAGAAAGTATATCAAGCGGGACACAGGTATTGGTAATTGTCCAGTCCAGAGATGAAATAACTCCATGAAGGAGAAAGGGAGTTTTGCATATGAGCACACACAGCATTGTGGGTAAAGCTTCTCTATAGCTGCTTGGAATGGGTGGAGTTTCTCACAAGCATAGTAGGTAGATAAATATGAGGACAGGATACACCCAAGGGTGCCAGAGAAAGCCTCTGAGAGGGGGTATGTTTTTACATAATGTACACAGTACCCACTGAAATACAGATTCAAGAACACTGGACTGAGCTACAAATGTCCATGGCGTCCCTAGCAACAGTGACACAAGCTATGTATTGGACAAAAGACCTGACCACTTTGAGCTTGTTTCTTTAACTGGAAAATGAGGAAGAGGGTTGGTTGAATAATGTAATCATCCGCACACTTTGTTTTTAGCTAACTTCAGAGATGGCTGTTTAAGGTGATTAAAATATATGGGACTGTGGCAGCTAGTTTCAGCTAGACATTCTGTGAGGGTCTATTTGTCTGCACTAAGTGTTTAATCCCTTGGGTGGAGTGATAAGAAAGTGCTTTCAAAGTATAATCTATGATTGTTATTTCACTTTTTAAAAAACTACATATTTTTGTGGGGGGAGGGGTGTACTAAGTTATCTTGCTATTGCAAGTGAATGCCAGATGCATGTGCCACCTATTACATTTGGCCTATGTGGGCACTGAGGAGTTGAATCCAAGCTGTCATGCTTCACAAGTCAGTGCCATTAACCTCTGAGCCATCTCCTCAGATTCCATGATTTTGCTTTCTGTACTGATAGTCAGTCAATCCTTGTGATAAATGTTCATCTTGAAGATAGAGTCATTGCTTATTTTTTTAAATTATTTATTTATTTATTTGAGAGCGACAGACACAGAGAAAGACAGATAGAGGGAGAGAGAAAGAATGGGCGCGCCAGGGCTTCCAGCCTCTGTAAACGAACTCCAGATGCGTGTGCCCCCTTGTGCATCTGGCTAATGTGGGACCTGGGGAACCGAGCCTCGAACCGGGGTCCTTAGGCTTCACAGGCAAGCGCTTAACCACTAAGCCATCTCTCCAGCCCACTTGCTTACTTTTTATTTGTATTTAAGTTTTTATGCATGTGTATGTGCACATGTTTGGTATGTGTATGTGTCTGTATGTGAGCACACGTGTGTGTGTATGAACATGCGTGTATGTGCATGTGCTTGTAGAGGCTAGAGGTTGACATTGGTGCCTTCCTTACTCATCCTCCACCTTATTTTTTGAGATGGGGTTTTGCGTTAAATCCAGAGCTCACCAATTCCATTCTGCTAGCTTGCCATCAAACCATAAGGATCCTTCTGTCTCTATATCCTCAGCAATGAGGTTACAAGTATGTGCCACTGGCTTTTACAGGCATGCTGGAGATCTGAACGCAGGTCCTTATGTTTATGCAGTAAGCACTTTTACCTACTGAGCCATCTCCTCAGACCTGTGGTTTTGAATACTACATTTTTTTTCTTGAGAGGGCATAATTTTAGGCACTAATAATTTTTTTTCTAAGTCTCTTTCAAGCTCTTGGACCATTGTTATTTTTCAACTGGAATTAAAGAACATTTCTGACATATCTCAAACAATTTCACCAAGCAAGAATGCAAACAAGTGTATTAAGGCAAAAACACAAATGGAAAAGTGCAGTTTTGAAAAACAGGTAATGAATGATACCTCAAGGACGACACAGAATGATTCATTTCCAATACTCTCATTACCATTTCCAGCAACAGGCATATACATTTCTCAATTCTTATGTAGTCTTGTTAATCTCTATGCAATATTCAATTTCTTATAATAGCCCTGTTGAGTTATTGTTTCCCTCTTGTGTTTCAACTGCTAAAGATGCCATGTAACCCACAAATTAGTTTCAGTCTCTCAGCTTCAATACCAAGGTCATTAATATCCCCAGCATACCCTTTGCTTACATTACTCTTTGAAATGTGCTCTTTCCTTCCCAGTGACTTATCATATCATGACATAGTACCAGTAACAATATCATCTTGTTTTCATAGTTTTATGACTAAGGATATAAAAATGAACTGAACTGAAGAAAATGTTAAATGATACTTGCAAAATATAAGAAACCAGTACCACAATTTACCACATGTAAATGTTGTAGAATGTATATATTTAACATGGAATTTTCTTAATATATGGCCTAAAAAATCTGTTCATGCATGATGGATTATATTAATGTGTGATGTGATGATTCTATATATACCAAATATATTTTCATAATGGAAAATAAAGATAATTATGGAAGATTTATTTTTTACAGCCTCCCCATTAAAACCAAAAGTTTTCCATTGAATCTTTGTACCCAAAGTTGCAATGTTAAGGAAAAAAATAAATAAATAATGAGATCAGCTTCCACAAAACATAACTTCTAATAGGCTTATAGCTTAGAGTCATTACAGTGACCAACTGTATTAGTCAGTTTTTTTGTCGCTCCAGCAAATATCTGACATAGCCAACTTAGGATGAGGAAAGGTCTGTCTTGGCTCAGAGTTCTGGAGGTGGTCATACATCATCCACAGGCTCTTTGTTTTGGCGCTGCGAAGAGCCAGTGGATGATGGCAGGAATGTGTTTTGGACTGAAGCCCTACACTGTGACCAAAGAGCAAAAGAGAAAAGAGGAAAAGTTTTGGGTCCCACTATCCTCCTTGGGATGGTGAGTCCTAATTGTCAACTTGATTGGACCTGGGATCATCTCAGAGACAGATCCCTGGGCATGTCTGGGAAGGAATTTCTAGGTTAAGTTAATTGAGGAAGGAAGGCTCCCGCCCCCCCCCGCCCCCCCGCCCCCTACATACACCCAACTGGGGACAGCACCATTCCATGGGCTGGGGTCCCTGCTCAATTAAGAAACATAAAACAAAACCGAGGATGAGCTGAACACCGGCACTCATGGCTCTCTGTTTCCTGACAGCAGGCACAATGTGACCAGCTGTCTTACACTTCTGCCACCATGCCTTCCTTGCCATGATGAATTGGAAGCTCACACTATAAGCCGAAACAAACCTTTCTCCATTAAATTGCTTCTTGTCAGGTTTCTGTCACAGCAACAAAAAAGTAACTAATACACGTTCAAAGGAGTGATCCAGTGACCTGATGAGCTCTGGTCACTTAAATTTTCCACTGCTTTTCAGTAGTGCCACATTGGGGACCAACTCTCTAATATGTGAGCCTCTGGGGGGCCACTCAAGGCCTAAGCTATAGCATCAACTGTTCCAGTTGAGGAGGGACAGTGAAGGTTCCTATGATGTGGGACTTTCAGTTCCAAAAATCAGGAAACCTCAGCAAATTGGGAGCAGTTGATGTCCCTGATCTTGATTTTGTGTGCCCAGCTCTCTGTATCTGAATATTCGTGTCAGCCTCACCGAGGTAGAGTGCACTTCCTTGACCCCTGACTTGGGGTGTGGCAGAGATGTGTGACAGATAGTATGTTTTCCCCACAATTTAAGAGATTTTTGTATGATTCTGAATTTTCTCTTTTGACTCTGCCACAAAATGCTTTTCCCTAGGTCCTGGTTAGCTCATTGAGCCATTAGAGGATGAGAGACAGAAGCAAGACAGACACAATTACTATTCACCTAGATTTAACATTCTCCTTCAGTGATTCCCAAGACCTTTCTGGAAAGGCTTACATTTGCCCTTTCCAATCATTATTTTAGTATATAACTACAGAAGTTATGTTCTGCATTCTGTGTGTATAGAATCACCAAGTTAAACATTAATAAACTGCATTTTGCTCAAACAGACTGTTTTCTAATTTAATTTAATTATTTGAGGAAAAGAGGGAGAGAGAAAGAGAGAGAGAGAGAGAGAGAGAGAGAAAATAGGCGCACCAGGGCCTCCAGCCACTGTAAATGAACTCCAGATGCATGCGCCACCTTGTGCATCTGGCTTACATGGGTCCTAGAGAATGGAACCGGGATCCTTTGGCTTTGCAGGCAAACTCCTTAACTGCTAAGCCATCTCTCCAGCCCTCAAATAAAATTTTAAACACAGACAGTAGCAGATCTAGCTGCTGGTATCTTTTTTAAATTTTTAACTTTTTAAATCCATTTTAAGAAAGAAAGTGAGAGAGAAAGAGGCAGATAAAAAGAATGGACACACCAGGGCATCCAGCCATTGCAAACAAACTCCAGGCACATGTTCATCTGGCTTGCTTGGGTACTGGGGAATTGAAACTGGGTCCTTAGACTTTGTAGGCAAGCACTTTAACTGTTAAGCCATCTCTCCAGCCCTAACTGCTGGCATCTAGACACATATCAACCTAAAGTTGTCAGACCATAGGGGCGGTCATTGAGTTCTCTAGGATTATTCAATGAAGGCTTAAGAAATGACAGTTTTGGGATGGAGGGATGGCTCAGTAGTTAAGACATTTGCCTGCAAAGCCAAAGGATCCAGGTTTGATTCCCCAGGACCCAAGTTAGCCAGATGCAAAAGGGGGCACACACACCTGGAGTTCGTTTGCAGTGGCTGGAGGCCCTGGCATGCCCATTTTCTCTCTCTCTCTCAAATACATAAATAAAAATAAAAATATTTTAAAAAAGAAATGACAGTTTCATTTATGGGTATCTTTGGTGAAACAGTAAAAAGTACTGACTTAATTATATTTCTACCCTGAAATCAATATTTTTCTAGTAATCTATATGATATAATGTAAGTACACATACCACACTTTGGTTGCATTCTGAAATATGATGAGACAGGCAACATGTGAGAGAAAATTGCTTAATGAGGTAAGGAAAAGACATGTTCTTCATTGTGTAGGAACTGGTAAGTTGCTCCTACTCTGTAAGTCACCCTTCATCCATGTTCCTGTCAACAACCCAATAAGCTCACTGGTTCACAAAGACATGAAAGTGGAAGGAAGTTTTTTTTTTTTTTTTTTTTTTTTAAGGAAAAGAGAATTGGTGGAAAGGGAGAGGGAAAGAGAGGGGCAAATATGGTCAAGGAATACTATATATGAATTGAGATGAAATAATGAAATATATTACATATAATTATAATTACATATGTATAATTATGTATATATTATCTGTAATTAACATATGCTAATACAGAACTTTGTCAAAAGAAAACTGGTTAACCATTAAGATGGGAAAAACAAACCCTAACCTCACGACATAGTCTAAAACATGTTCCAATGAGGCTTAAGAATTAGAAACAACTAAACAAAACAGGTTTGGGCCAGTATTCTTAACAAACCACAGCACATGTTTCACTGACACCATAAAAGTGAGCATATCTAAAACATTTTATTTGCTTGTGAGCAAAGAGAGCGAAGGAGGGAGAAGGAGAGGGAGGAGAAAATGGGTATTCCAGGGCCACTTGCCGTCGCAAATGAACTCCAGACTCATGTCACTTTGTGCATCTGGCTTTACATGGGTACTGGGGAATTGAACCCCGGCTGGCAGGCTTTGCAAGCAAGCACCTTTAACCACTGGGTCACCTCCCTAGCCCAAGAGTGAGCACTCTTGAAGCATGATTTTCACACAACTAACCACGGTGTGTCACATCAGAAAGCAAACATGACCATCCAAAATCAGAATTTGACACCTATGGAAATGACCCATAATTTTAATTATGTATTTTTCTAAATATTTCAGAGGACGTGGACTTCAAAGAGCCTATGACAGTGTTTTGAAACCCCAACCAGAGTGGTGAGCACGATCTTCTGGTGTCCTGGTTACAACAGTCAATTGTTAACAGAGCGCCTTAATATTTTTCAGGCGCGAAGCGTCTTCTGCCTGAAAGATGGCGCCAAACCTAATGGCTTTCAATTAATTTTTATTAAAGATTCATGCACAGATCGCTTTCCAAGCTGAAGCCCACAGAAATGGGAAGGACATGAGTCAGGTTCTTAGGTTTTCATAGGGCATGTCTTAGCACATGCCATGCCCTTGCAGGAATTAGAAAAAGACCTCTCCCAGTAGACAAATTAGAAAAAGGCACTTCCTTTGACTGGAAGAATTAGAAAAGGGCACCCTTCCTCTGGGTGGGTGTGGCATAGCATTTACTGGGTTTCCACATCCCTTTCCTCCCTTTCCTCCCTGGCTTTCTGCAGAGGGCACAGCCTGGCCATATGTGCACAGTTGCCCCACGTCTTCACTACATAAACTACAGCAGACAACTCTAACGAGGCAATAAGGGAGAATATGCATGCATGGTATAAATTCCTTCTTGAGTGAACTGTGACGAAAAGTCCATTTGGAGTTCTGGGAAAGAAACATATAATCCTAAAGCTTTATCTTTTACATTGAAGTGGCAGTTAGTTAAGGCCTATAATCTAGATCTTGCCCTTTGTGGTAGTTTAAAGAGGTGGCCTCTAATATATGCAGTGTTTTATTAGTTTGTAGTTTGGATCTACAGCCACCTGGCTGGAGGAGGTGTCACTGGGTGGATCTTAGGGTCCAGCTCTAAGGTGTAATAGTGGATTTAAAATTCCACTTTAAATATATACAAAGTATCTAGTTGTTCCTGAAGTATGCTGTACTGTGTGGCTTTTGGCTCATGGCCACGCTCCCTCTCCCTCTCCCTCTCCCTCTCCCTCTCCCTCTCCCTCCCTCTCCTTCTCCCTCTTTCCCTCCCTCCCCCCCTCTCTCTGCTTAGACCTGTGAAGCAGGCCAGTTTCTTCTGCCATTATGAAACTTCCCCTGTGAGCTTCAATAAATATCCCTTCCTCTATAACTGTGTCTGGTGTAAAAGTTCATCTCCACAAACCTAAAGCCGTCTGCTACACCCTTCTTCAGTTTTTTTTTACTTGAATTTTTTTTATTATTGTCAACTTCCATAATTATAGACAATAAACCATGATAATTCCCTCCCCCCTCACTTTCCCTTCACAACTCCACTCTCCATCATATCCCCTCCCCCTCTCATTCAGTCTCTCTTTTATTTTGATGTCATCATCTTTTCCTCCTATTATATGGCTCCTGGGTAGGTAGTGCCAGGCACTGCGAGGTCATGAGTATCCAGGCCATTTTGTGTCAGGAAGAGTTCATTGTAAGAAGTTCTAACCTTCCTTTGGCTCTTACATTCTTCCTGACACTTCTTCCGCAATGGACCCTGAGCCTTGGAAGGTATGATAGAGATGTTTCAGTGTTTAACATTCCCCTGTGACTTCTCAGCACTACGGTACCTTTTGAGTCATCCCAGAGGTCAACACCATCTGAAAAGTTTCTCTAACCGGCCCTTCATCAGTTTTGTCAATAAAGTTTTATTGGCACAAATCATACCACTTATTTATGTATTATCTATGTCAACCTTCATGTTGCAACAGCAGAGTTGAGTAATTGCAGCTGAGACCACATGGCTCATAAAGTTTGAAATATTGACTGCTTAGTTATGTACAGAGAAGGTTTGCAGATACCTACATAAGACTGTCAAGGGTGCTATCTAAATCCCATTGTCAGTCAGCTCCTGGTTTAAGGTTCCTGAATGAAGTGTAATTTACTATTCATCTCTCATCATATAAAGATGGTTTATATTACACATGCCCACATGTATCAAATTGCTACTTATGCAAAAATATGGCTTTTAATATCGGGAGTGGTGGTGCACACCTTTAATCCCAGCACTCCAGCGGCTGAGGTAGGAAGATCATTGTGAGTTTGAGGCCAGCCTGGGCTAGAGCAGGACCCTGCCTCAAAGCAAACAAACAGGGGCTTTACCCTCTCCTGCCTCTCATGGGCAGCAGCATTTCAGGCTCTCTCCTCTTTCTGTCTCTTAATCTAATAAAGTCACTCTAAACTTTAAAACAAACAAACAAATAAGTCGTTGACATGATAATAGGCAATCTCAAATGCAGTTCAGCCTCAATTAGAATCCATCTCTGAAAATATAAAACAAAGTTTTAATATCTTTTTTTAACTTTTATTTATTTATTTGGGAAAGAGAAAGAAAGAAAGAGGGAGGGAGGGGGAGAGAAAAACAGAGAGACAGAGAGAATGGGTGTGCCAGGGCCTCCAGCCACTATAAACGGACTCCAGATGCATGCACCACCTCATGTATCTGACTTATATGGGTCCTGGGGAATCAAACCTGGGTCCTTTGGCTTTGCAGGCAAACACTTTAACCTCCAGCCCCTAAAATAAAGTTTTTTCAGAAACCAAAGTTTAAGCAAGGCAATACTCACAGATGACCCTATCAGCTCTTTAAATTAAAAAAAAATAGATCTCAATTTCTCCATCAAGTCACGGGAAGGAAAAGATCAGCTTTACAAATAAGCATACTTTGCAAGTATGCATTGACCTGCCCCTCCCATTGGAGGCTTAAGACAAAAAGAAACAGGTAATTTACCTTGCTGTTCCTTTGTATTTGGCTGCTAGGACACTCAGCTAAATTAAGAACTCACCTAAAGTAAGTTTTTCCTCTCATACAATTTACAATTTATCTAAACTGTCTCTGGGTTCTGTCATATTTTGTGGTCTGTTTTTTATTTATTTATTAGAGGGAGAGAGAGAGAGAGAATGGGCACAACAGGGCCTTCAGCGGCTACAAACTAACTCCAGGTGTGTGTGCCCTCTTGTGCGTGTGTGTGACATTACGCGCTTGCGTCACTGTGTGTCTGGCTTATGTAGGACCTGGAGTTTTGAGCATGAGTTCTTACGCTTTATAGGCAAATGCCTTAAACACTAAGCCATCTCTCCAGCCCTAGTTGGTCTGTTTTTATATTTTGTTATGTTTCCTCTATTCTTTTCTGAAAGGAAAATTATTCACTTTAGCAGATCATCTTGGTCTAGTAATCAATCCTGCAGCTAATGGGAAAACTGCACGAATTTGGTTCTTTCCAGCCAGAGTTCAAATCTCAGCTCTGTCCCTAACTAATTAAATCTCAGTTGTGCCCTTGGATAGATTACTCAGTGTCTCTGAGCTCCAATTTCCTCAGCCATATGAAACAGTGATGCTTACCTTACAGGGTCATTACAAGAAGTAGAAGGAATGTAGGTAAAGAGCTCCTTAGTTATTATTGTACCATACGTTCCCATTCAATATTAATGACATTAATAATCTACCAATTTTAGCCAAGTGTGTTGATGCACACCTTTAATCCCAGCACTAGAAAGGCCAAGGTGGGAGATTCACTGTGAGTTTGAGGCCAGCTCGAGACTACATAGTGAATTCCAGGTCAGCCTGTGCTAGGGTGAGACCCTACCTTGAAAACAAAACAAAACAACCAAATTACTTATTTTAGGCTGGGGAGATGGCCCAGCCATTAAAGGTGCTTGCTTGCAAAGCCTGATGGTCCAGGTTCAATTCCCTGGAGACCATGTAAAGCCAGATGCATTGTGGTACATGTGTCTAGAATTCATTTGTAGTGGCAGTAAGCCCTAGCATGCCCATACTCACTTTCTTTCTCTTTTTCTGTCATATAAATAAATAAAAATATTTTTTAAAATCTACTAATTTTTATTTATATCACTTAGAGGGTGTCTTAGATCATTCTGAAATGCAGTTAGGTAGCCACTTGATTACTTTTTTCATAATACTATGAGCAAACTTACTGTGAGTGTGGAGGAGTGCTTGTATGTGTCTGGGTGTTTGAATTGTGTGGGTGCATATCTATGAGAGGACTTTTATGTAGTACCTTTGAAACTAAAATGACATTTTGCCCTAGACACATTTTATTTAAAAAGAAACCTGTGTAGTAACCAACAAGATTTTCAATTTTCTTATCCTTGCTCTGCTCCTAGGTGGCTTCATGATCTATTGGACAATCAGCATCACCACTGGGTGTTTTAGAAGTTCTTTCCTCTGCATACTCAAGTATATGAGCCTAGATTGTTGTTTGGCAAATGCAATAGACATAATTCACTTGAGTTATTTTTCCCTATAACTTTTGATAATTTGTCTTTGAAATAGCATTTTAGAAACAACATTATAGAGTCAATTTACAATGCCATGTTCAAATTACATGGAATCCAACCCAAAATATATGAGAAAGCAATTGTGACCAAAGTAACAACTGTTCTTTTGTCAGCAAGGATATAGGTAGAACTTATCAAAAAACCAAACAAGCAATCCACGGACAAGGTATTTGGTGCTCATTACATCCTGTCCTAAAGTTAATAGAGCTACATTATAAAGTTAGCTAAGTCAAGTGTGTAAATACACACACTTCAAATTTGTTCACAAATTTGGGATTATCAGAGATACCACTCTCCTCTCTGAGGATACTAACAAAGTTTTTATTTGAGAGCCAAAAATGGTATTACAGAGTTAAAATTAAAAGGCAGAAAACTTGGGGAAATATTTTTATTTGTTTTGTATGCATGTGTTTATGTGTGAGAGTGTATGTGCACATGTGTGTGGGGTTGAGAGGTCAGCCTCAGAGTTCACTTCTCTTACCTCCGCTCTTTTCTTTTAAATTTTTATTTATTTATTTACTTTATTTAAGAGAGAGAGAGAGATACAGAAAGAGAGAGAGAGAGAGCATGAGCATGCCAGGGCCTTGGGTCGCTATAAATGAACTTGACACATGTGTCATGTTGTGCATCTGCCTTACATGAACACTGGGGACTTGAACCTGGGTCCTTTGCTTTGCAGGCAAGTGCCTTGGCCACTAAGCCATCTCTCCAGCCTTCTTCTCTCTTTTCACATTCTTTTGAGATGGGATCTCTGGTTTGGCCATTGCTACTTGCAGGCTTGCAGTTTCTTCTGGCTCTGCCTCCCATTGCCATAGCTATGTTGGGATTATAGGCGTTTGTGTCACTTTGTGTCTGGTTTTATGTGTGTGCTAAGGAGAACTGAATTTGGGTTGGCAGTCTTGCAAGCAAGTGCCTTTAATTCCTAAGCCTTCTCTGTAGCCTGAGTATGTTTTTTTTTTTTTTTTTTTTAAACAAAACAGAGCATGCTTATCCAATTTAGGCATTGGGTTTTGTTTTGTTTTTATTAGTCAGGATCACAAGTATCCCAGGCTAGGCTTCAACTCACTATTATGACCTTGAACTTCTGGTCCTTTGGCCTCCATCATCTCAAGTGCAAGTAGTATTACAGGAGGCATGAACCACCACATTCAATTTCTACTGTCCTGGAAATTGAACGCAGAGCCTTGTGCGTGCCAGGCAAGCTCTCTACTTACTGAACTACGACCCAACTTAAGTTTTAAGTGATTTCAAAGACTTTTGAAATAAGGTTAGCAGATCTTCAGTTGCATACTGGAAAGGAATATTTTCTTTTTGGATGGTCATAGACTGACCTCACTGAAGAAGTGGCTCGACAACTGTTTGCTATTTATTAGGATTGAACTTGGAGACGCATGAAATATTACCGCAAGGACAGCTGGTTTCTTCTAGCCAGATCTTGTGTGGACACTGAGTCAGGGAAGTCCTTACATGAAGAAACAGTCCTACAATGGTGATGGCCTGCAGAGGTGGACAGGATTCAGGGTCCCACCTGACTCATCCCCACTCTGCCTTGAGACAGACTGAGGGGTTCCAGGTGTGCATCTCTATAACCAGCTGTTTATGTGGGGGCAGGGGAATTGGACTTAGGCAGTCTTATGCTCCTGTGCTTTCATAGCAAGCACTCTAACCCAGCAAGCCACCTACTCAGCCCCTAATTCTAGCTTATTACTTTCTTCCACTGGTTATCCCATTTTTAACATCTTCAGGTGATTGCCAATATGGGTTTGTTATACTTGTACACTGGTTAATGCTGAGAGGTGACTCACCTACAGTCTTTCCCCTAGCTAGTGGCTAAGATGACTTGATCAGACTAATATTGTGAGCATGGGATTGTAAAGTACAAGATATATAGCTCAGGAATAAGAAAAGCAAGCCTCAGAGGGGAGTGGCTTAGTGCTGGTGAGTGGCATGGTTATCAAGAGTGGAGCTTGCCTTTAATCTGAAGAGACCTCAGCCTCCTGCTTTTCCATGCTCCATGTTTGTCTCTCTGATGCCACACCAATCTGCACAACCTTTGCAGGTGGCCTTGGCGTAGACCTGAGACCTCCAAGGCCAAAGTGAAAATTCAAGGAGGGACAGACTTGTGTGTCCTGTTTGTTCTTTTACATTTTTCCTGCATGGCTATGTGTCTGTGGTGTGTGTTCATGTGCAGGTATGTGCTTGTATGCATGTGGGTGAGAGCGTGTGTTGGGGGTGGGTACGTATGCACATGTGTGTGCCTGTAGAGGCCAGAGGTTGATATCAGGTATCTTCCTCAGTTGCTTTCCACCTTAGTTTTTTGAGATAAGCTCTCCCACTAAGCCTAGAGCTTAACCACTGGACTACACTAGCTAACTTACAAATCCTCAAGACCTTCTGCCTCCACCTTGTCAGTGTTGGGATTACAGGTATGTGTTGCCAGACCCAACTGTCTGGCTATTTTTTGTTCCCATTCCTAGTTTGTCCCTTCCAACTCTCTTCATGAATAGGGGGCCTTAGTGCTGGATAAACCAGATTGGTATTCCCTAGAGCTCTTTGTCCACCCTATGAAGGTTTTTGCTTGTTTAAAAGGTGCTTCCTCAAAAAGATGCAAGCACATTCTCAAATGTATCATGCACAGAAAAATTGTCCATTCCTGTAAACAAACCTCTTATCTAGACTCAGTATTTGACCTTGTCAAATCCCATCATTAAAACCATCTCGAAATGCATTTGTCTTCCTCATTTAGACCATCTAGTCCCACTGTTCGAGTATTCTTTTTGATTGGTACACTTTGCTTTATTACATTAATTGAAGTGCTTCTGCTTAATAATTGTGTGGGGTTTTGGAGGTAACTCATTCATTCCAAGGTGTGTACCCTCTAAATAAATGATTATCCTTTTGCTGCTAAAGTTTTACTGGTTCTATTGAGAAGAAGAGAAAACCAGCAAAAGAAAGCAAAAGATACAGCTTTTGTTCAATGGAGGGGGAAAGTATGCCAATTCCATTTAGAAAAGACCTTTAAAAACCCACAGGGACTATACAAAGAGAAACCAAATACAAGGTAAACAATCACTCCTCCAACACAGGAACACGTCACTTCTTCATTTAAAGGAAGGTTCTGGAAGTCAGACAAGCTGGTGCTGTTTGCAAGAGATCAGAGGTTGGGCAGTTTTTCTGTTCTATTTGTTGAGGCCATCCTGCTAATTAGCTAGACTCTTAAAAATAACCCTATGAATCAGCCTTCTACAGTGAAAAGACTAAGGAAAAAGAGAAAAAGTCCAGGTCTGTTGAATTTGCACTGCTGGGCCTATGACAGAAACTTTGTTCCTCCAGAGAATATTCATAAACCTCTCAAGCCTAAAAATAAGGACAGATTTCCTATCTCTTTTATTTAGAAATTTATTTCAACATGTAAATTATCCATGTAAGGAATACCCCCAGAATTAATCAGTTTTCTATACCTTGTTATGAATAATTGGCTAGGTACGCTGTTCCGGCAAAGAGGAGAGATGTCATTTCTGATGAAATTACATTCAGACATCTCACAGTATGGCACCAAAGCCATGAGAATTAGTAAATGAGATAAATGCTACTGAGAGAATGAGTAAGCTTCTCCTAACAGGAAAGAGACAAAGACAAGATTGTGATCCATGGGTTTTTAGTAATAAGACCCCTTTTAGTTGACTCATCCATGCGAAAATGAAATGAAACATCACCTGTTCTGTAGTCAAGAAGATAATTAATGAGCCGCTCATTTCTAAATGAAAGCCTGGGGGAATAAAACACCTGTGTGTTGGGGGGGGGAGAAAAGCGGCTTGGCGTTTGAGAGAACACTAAGTCACAGTCACACTGTTACTGGTTGAATGTGAGCTCTTGTTTGGTTTTAAATGAGCTGTATCTTGTGGGAGCATCTCGGTGGGTGCCGTGCGTCAGCCATAATTACCATCTTCAGTAAGGTAAGGAGAGTAGGACGGTTCCCTGCTAGTTTCTTTGCTACAGGTTTGTTTCTGAGACAAAGTCAGATTGTGTCATAGTTTGGAAACAGTCTCTCTCCCCCAAAGCTTGGTTTCCAGTGTGGTGATAAGACGCAGTGGAAGCTTTACGTGGGAGTGGTTAATGGGGTGCTGCCCTTGGGAGGAGTGAACAAGTTTCCATGGGACCTCTGGTCCTTTCAATAGAGATATTTGAACAAGACTGTACAGATAGCTTAGTCAGTAAAGTGCTTGCCTCATCAGCATGAGGACCTGAGTTCGAGCCCCAGAACCTACAGAAAAACATCAGGCACAATAGCATGTGTCACGCCCGCCTCACCAGCAAGGAGGACGCCACAATCAGGATTCTTCTGAACACACTTTATTGGGGACTGCCAAGCTGCTAGATGCGAAGACCCAGAACCACGAAAGGCAACTGTTTATATAGGGTTTTAGGCTGCCTACCCACAAATGATTGGTCAACTGAGGATATGTGGCCACCAGTGATTGGTTACTTTCTGGATGCCTCATTAGCATCGGCCCACGACGGGTTGGAGCATGCGCACTGTGCTTGATTTACACCAGCTGTGACCAAGAAGAGGCCAGAAACCGGCGCCAACTTGTAATGGCGTCTGCACGGCTCCTAACAAGCATGTACTTCTAATCCCAGCGCTTGTTGTAAATAGCTAACTGACCAGAAGCAACTTAAGGAAGGCAAGAGTTTAGTATGGCTTTCAAGGGATTTATTCCACCACGATGGGGAAGGAATGGTGGCAGAAACAAGAAATTAGCCCTTCACATTACAGTTAGGAAACAGAAAACCAACAGGAAGCAGAGTCAGGTTGTAAAACCTCAAGGCCCACCTCTATTTACCCACTTCCTCCAGCAAGGCTCCACTTCCTAAAAGGTTCTACAGCCTTCCTAAGCAGTGCCAGCAGCTGGAGACCAAGTGGAGGACTTTTCACACTCAAACCAGAACAGTGTTCCTGCTGGCAGCAGGCCAAGGTGACTATGCACCCATGGCAGAGGATGAGGAATTTTATCTGATTGTAAGGGTAGTCTGAGAATTCTCCTGAAGCTGACTTTAAAACTGGATTGTAGCGCTGGAGGGATGGCTTAGCAGTTAAGGCTTTTGCCTGCAAAGCCAAAGGACCCAGGTTCAATTCCCCAGGACCCACGTTAGTCAGATGCACAAGGGGGCGCACATGTCTGGAGTTCATTTGCAGTGGCTGGAAGCCCTAGCACACCCATTCTCTCTCTGTCTCTCCTTCTTTCTCTGTCAAATAAAAAATAAAATATTACAAAAACTGTATTGTATATGCAAGGACACAAAGCCTAAGGTTCAAGTCTTGTAAAAAAGAAGAGTTCAGTCTGGAGGGTTGACTCAGTTGTAAGCTGCTTGCTGGGCAAGCCTGATGACCTGAGTTCAGATCTCCAGAATCCTTGTAAAGTGAGATGCATGCTGTGAGCATCTGTAATCCCAGTGCTCCCACAGAAAGAAAAGAGGTGGTTCTGGAAGAACCACAGAAGCTCACAAGCCAGCTAGCTGGCCAATGCAATGGTGAACCATGAGGGACCCTGCCTCCAAATAGTGGGAAGCAAAGACCAACACCTGAGGTTGTCCTCTGATCTCACACATGCCTTGGCATATGTGCACCAACATTCACACATATGAGAGAGACAGAGAGAGAGAGAGAGTGAGCTCAGAGGAACCTGACTAAAGTTTTCTTAAAGAGAGTCCTTGTCAGCCCCTGAAGTCCATACATTAAAGTCCTACCTCCCACCACTTGTCCGAATGGGAGTCTACCCAGAGACAGCGTCTGAAGAGATAACTAAGATGAAGTGAGGTCATATGATTGGCCCTCAGTGCAGGACCCTAAAAAGATTTGGAGACAGAGGCTTCAAAGTGGCCACTAAGTTAAAATGAGGGTCTTAAGGAGACCTTGATCCAACCTGACTGGTGCCTTTATAGGACAGTAGACATATAAGTACCAGGGAAGCATGGCCACAGAGGGTGACCATGGGAATACATGGCAGAGCGGTGGTCATTTTCAAGTCAAGGAGAGAGGCCTAAGGGGAAACCACCCCTTCCTGCAGCTTGATATCGACTTCAGTCTCTGTTCAATCCTCCCTCTGTGTGGCATTTTATGATGGCACTCTTGGAAATCTAGCTTGTTCTCTATGTGCTCTGAAAACCAATCTTGATGAGCATCTTTGGGTAGAATAGAGAAATATCTGCTTAAGATGAAAGAAGCAAAAGTTGTAAAGTATATTTTTGATTTAATAATTTAGATCTCCAAGACCCTTTAAGAAAACTGGAAGAGTGGAGTTAGGTGTTATGCTGTGCATCTTTGGTCCCAGCTGTTCAGAAGCCTGAGGTCGCAGCATCACTTGAGCCCAGGAGTTTGAGGCCAGCATGGGCAATATAGAGATCCTATCTTAAAAAAACAAAAACAAAAACAAATTCAAGCATGGTGATAACACTCCTATAATTCTAGTATTTGAGAGCCCAAGACAGGAGGATTGCTGTGAGTTTTAGAGTGACCTGGACTGTGATACAGAAATTGAGGGCATTGGAGCTTTTCTTAGCTTTTGCGTGGGCCATATCAAGAGCTTATGCACACACAAAGCTTCCACTGAATTCATGGCCTCCAGGCCTCCAGATTCTTAAGAATTTCAATGAAGAAAGCCCACATATCAGAGGAAAAAGTTTTGAGAGATTCCATTGCAAATCTTTTATTATATAGCTTATAGAAAAACATTAGCAAGAGAAGGAAGGAGGACTGGAGAGATGGCTTAGCAGTTAAGGCACTTGCCTGTAAAGCCTAAGGACCCAGGTTCAATACCCCATGTAAAATGTGCACAAAGGGTCACATGTGTATGGAATTTGTCTGCAATGTACTGGAGGCCCTAGTACACCCATTCTCTTTCTCTCTCTCTTAAATAAATAAGTAAACAAATAAAATAATAAATAAAACAAAAGAGAAGGAAGGAATGCAGAACTGTTGCCCAAAGAAGACACAAAAGAGGGTTCCAAGAAAATGGGAAACCCCACCTAGATAACCAAATGAGGCTCTTTTAAGGGAATTTTTTTCTTTAGAAGATAGGGGATGAACTGGTCAGTTCAACCTCAACACCAGATGTTTAGGTACCGCCAGGTTTTCAGGAAGGGGAGTGATCTTATTTTATAATTTTGTCTTTTAGGAAAAAGATAAGAGAACATTGGTTTTCTCCCCTTCTGTTCCTGTCCCCTAGCACAGTGGAGGCTGCATGAATTCTTTCAGGGGAAGGAGGTAAGATTGACCCAGATTCTCCCCAGCAGCCTCAAGGACGTTCCTCACTTTCACTTTCAGGGCCCTGGCAGCCATAAACAGTCTTAGCTCTACATAGCGAGTTTGAGACAAGCCTGTCCTTCCTAGCAAGATCCTGTCTCAAAGGAAGAAAAGGAGAGAAGAAAGGCAGGAGGGAGGGAGGAAAGGAAGTAAAGAGGCAGAGAAAGAAGAGAAAAAAGAAAAGAAGAAAACAACAGTTATAAACTCCACTAGACAAAACTTCTTTAGAACTTATTCCTGAGCAGTATAGTGGTGACTCTGTGGGTACTTTAAGGGGCAGCAGGTATGGGAACGAGGAGAAAGACTAGCCTTTCCTGTAAGCCCAGTGAGCTGTGTAATACAGAGCTCCTAGCAGAAAGAACCAAACGTCATATGAAACAGCTTCTCTCCCTTCAAAATAAAGCTACCTGAGCATTTGCTTCATCACTCATGAACTATCCAGACATGGAGCCAGCTTGTTAAATTACGCACATTTGTAATTAGATTCAAGCCACAGAAACCAGATGCGAAGTGCTGTGGGATGTTGCCTTAGTCATAGCATCAGTTATAGAACTAACTAGCCAGTGGACACTGAGTGACCTGGCTGCTCTGGGTCAATTTCCTCATACTAAAAATAAGTATGTCACAGCAAACTTTTCCCCCGGGGTGACAGAAGCACACATCTTCAACCCGAGTAGGGCCCGGATGGCAGATCAAAGTACAATTAATTATACACCAATACCAGTTTGGTGAACCTGTGAGTTAACTGGGGGAGTCACTTACCGAGCATAAAGAGAGGTCACTTATGAAAACATGGGGGACCCCAGGGTAGCCACTTTGATGGAGAGTCCTGTGTCAAAATGACTCCTTGTACGCTCCTCCCTCAGTCTCAGGATGAGGGCTTTCTTGCAGAGCATCAGGACCCCAGAGCAGCCGCACCACCAAGAAGTCACATTCTACCCTGAGTGAGAACTTCCCTGGGACTGCTTTTAGAAGTTTCTTGTCCCTGTGGAAGAGTGTGAGACCACAGAGCAGCCTTTCAGTGGGGGTCACTGTATCAGCATTACCCCCACGGGGCTCCTTCCTCAGCCTCGGGGTGAGGACTTATTTAAAGAGCATGAGACTCCAAAGAAACCACCTAGATGGGGCTCATTGTACCAGGATTACCCCCTTCCATGCTCTTCCCTCAGTCTCATGGTGAGGGCCCACTTACAGAGCACGGAGAGTCCAGAAACACCTCTTCAACTTGCTCAGTGTTCTCAGATCTTTTACTCACTTTATACTCTTATCTCCCCACTGAGGTCATGAGATCTTGTGTGTTCTTGTCTACAGCTGGCTCAGGGAGCACCTAAATCTCTGATGACCCTCCCCACATTGTCTCTTGTGAGTTGACCCAGCTGCTTTTTCTAATGAATTTTATATGTATATATATATATATTTTTTTTTTTTTGAGAGAGAGAGAGAGAATTGGTACACCAGGGTCTCAGCCACTGCAATCAAACTCCAGTAGATTTTGCCACCTACTGAGCATGTGTGACCTTGTGCTTGCCTCACCTTTGTATGTCTGGCTAACGGTGGGATCTGGAGAGTTGAACATGGGTCCTTAAGCTTTGTAGGCAAGTGCCTTATCTGCAAAGCCATCTCTCTAACTCCCAGCTGCTTTTGATAGAACTGGAAATAGTTGTCTATGCTTTTCAATGCAGAGGATATTTGCTATATAACAAAGTATCATAATGCATTTCTGAGAAGGGTTTGGTAAGAGTGAAAGTAAGCTTGGTGTGGTGACACACACCTTTAATCCCGACACTGGTGAGGCTGAGGTATGAGGATTTCCATGAGTTTGAGGACAGGCTGAGGTTACAGGGTGAATTCCAGATCAGCCTGGACTAAAGAGAGACCCTACCTTGAAACAAAAAAAAAAAAACAAAAGGTGAAAGTAATAAGAATAGTTTTTGAAATATTTGGGATATCATTGGGCTAGTTACATGTGTATTTTTGTTATTGGCTTAGTGAAATGCTATATAAAATTTGAAAGAATGCCTTCAAGTATTGTCAAATGACTCTTATACTACTAAGTGCAGGATGATGGGAGGTTTTTGCTCTTTTTTGTTAACCTATTATGTGAAGTGAGTTGCTTAACATCTTACAGTGATAACATTACTACACCAAAAAAAAAAAATGACAAAAAATTACATAAGGCCAGACAATTTTCATAGATCACGTGTGCTGTGTTCCCACAACTGTCTTGAAGGCATAAATTTGCTTCCACATTTCTGAGCAGCTGTTTTGAAAGCTTTCTGTAACAAAGCCTCCAACGCCAAGCATCTTGTGGCTTTGTCATTCCTTTACAACACCGCCTCAACCAGTAGTTGACAGGGGAGACGGTTTTAAGAAGTGCTGGGGGGTGGGGGGGGGGCAGGAGATGTGGAGGAGAAGAGAAAGTCAATAAAAGGTTAAATGTCAAGAATTATAGACAAGTAAGCACATGGACTCAGTCCTGCTGGGGACCTCCCAGAAACAGTCTAGAATGTGCCTCATGAGGTGAGGGGGTCGTGATGATGTCCCACGAGCTTCCGTCAGGTATTGCTTAATCATGGCATTTGTATTTGGTTCCTGTTATTATCTTTCATTTCTCTCTCCTTTCCTCCTTTCATTGGCTCTTACATAACCGATGGTTTCTCCCTGCAGTATGCGTCAGCTATGCATTTCTTCTTCTGTTTTTTTTTTCTTCTCAGTGTGCACATTAGAGTGCTGGCAAGTCTCTTAGCTGTCCAGTCTCACCTTGGTCCCACCTGGTCATGCACTATTACACAAACATGGACAGAATGGTTGTACTTTCACTCAAGTGGGGTACTCTTCTCCCTACTTCATTAATGCCCACTGCTCTCTGTTTACTCCAGCTGAACCGCAGATAATTGAATCCACCTGACATCTTTGTATGACCCGTATAAGGTCCTTGGCCTTGCCCTGTTCTGGTTATAGCATGTCATTCTCCTGTTTGTTCTCTGTATTTCAGCTGTACTTGCCTTCTCTCAGCTCTTAAATCTATCCTGTCCTTTTGCCCCTCAGGGTCTTGCCCATGTGGTTACCCATTGTGGGTAATGCTCTCTGCCATTCACTACTAACTCCTCCTCCGTCTCTCAGCTTAGTTAAGTCTTTCTTGACTCATTTACCCCATATACCTTACCCCCTCACAGGAGAGACTGCCCTGTGTATTTTATGTCGCTACTTATGATTGAAGGAGAGCTTTTGTGTGCATGTGTGTGTGTGTGTGCATATGTGTTTGGGTGAATGTGTGTTGTGTGTGTGGGGGTGGTCAGAGGACAACTTCAACTATTCTCAGGAATCTGTGTATCTCTTCTTGAAACTATCTTTCATTGGCTTTGGACTAGACTGACTAGCTAATGAGCCTCTCCAATGCTTGAAGTAGACTTAAGCCACAACACTTGGCTATTTATTCCTGGATTTTTCTTTGTTTCTTGGGATAGTGTGTCTCATGTATCTCAGGCTGGCCTCAAACTCACCATATAGTTGAGGCTGGTCTTAAATATCCTGGTCTTCTTGCCTCTACATCCTGAGTGCTGGGATTTCAGGTAAGTGCTACAGTGCCCGACTTAAACTATATTTTTATGCACCCCCCCTTTTAAGATTCTAAGTGCATTTTAAAATTTCAAAGCCATTGATAGTGTTTGGAGGAGGTGTAGTGAGGATTGAAGGCCCCAGGACCTCACACTTGCTAGGCAAGTACTGTATCACTGTGCTACATTCTTAGTCCATGATTTCAGCCTTTAATTGACTAATTGTATGATTTTATCTGCTATTCCTGGCAGCATATAAACTGCAGGTGCACCTGTTTTATTCATCGGCATACCCCTTGAGGCAGTTTAGGCTTAACAGGGCCTCCAAAGTAAACTAAAGGTAGCTAAAGGCAAGAAAAGTCCTTGAGCCTGTGGGGAGAAGTGCCTTTGAGCCTCAAGTGGAGAGGTGACCTTAAGGAGGAATCTGCTTCTTCCTCATCTCCTTTTCCCTGAAGGACTCCTCTCAGCCTCCACCTTACAGGAGGCCAGAAGTGTCAGAAGAGTCTTATCTTTCCTTATCTCTTCTTCCCCAGGGAACATTATCACACACTCCTGAGAGGGACAAAATCCCTGTCCTAGGAATGTAAATGGGTTTATTTTCTGTCCTGGAAACCTGGCTGCGCTAGACACCTGGGCTGGTGTAAATGCCCACAAAGGACCCCAAACAGAGTCTCTAGATAGGCTTTTCTATTTTGGGGAAGTCCCTCTTGGGGAACTCTGTTTTCTTTCCTTCTCTTAAGTTCTATAATAAAACATTGCTGATTTTTGCCCTCCTGTTGACTGTGGATGCAATCCGTTAAATTCCTAAGAACCCAGAAACCATTGACTCAGTGGAAGCTTTGTGTGGCTGTGAGCATCCAGCACCCTGACTCCTGAGAAAAGCTCTGTTGTTATCAAAGACACCCTAACTTCCACCACACCCTCACACTAAACATGAGCACTAACTGTATACAGCAAATACATGAGACTTAACACTGTCCAACTCTGAAGGTTTTGTACTTCCCTCCATACTCCTCATTTACATGAAATGCTTTGTAAAGAGCCATGCTGGGTGAACTCGGATGGATGTCCCATTTGAGAGAATACTCCTACATATAAACAAAATCATCAATGTTGTTTGCCTCTCCCTGAACATAACATTCTTTATCATGAATGCACTAACAATCATAAGATGGGAACATTTCTAGAGACTTGAGGTAACAATGCCATTGGTGGGAGAGTCTTTAGAAGATGAGGTGATTTGTGAAATTGTTAATGCTTGTATTCACTGGGAAAGTATAGACCAATGACAAGGCATCAGTAACTGATGGGACAGGTGTGACAGTCAATTGTGTTTCAGAAGAAGAAATTTTGACAAAGACATAAGGAATACAAATGAGCAGAGAATTTGATTCCACTTAATTTTATTTACTAAAACTTAACACTTGAGCAGCTACTCTTGGCTAGACTTTCAGTTTTAAAATTCTCATTTCTCCCTAATGGGTCCCAAAGAGACATATGTCCATTTGTTTCAAACATCCTACTGAAGATTTGGGCAACAATAAATGTTCTTGCCTTGCTATTTGATCATTCAGTTTACTGCTAAAATAAAAAATGGGGCCACCCAAATGGGCTTGTAACTCAGAAATGATAATACATGTTTATTTTAAATAATAGCTATGTCATTACAAACAAATTACAATCTAGATTATTATAATAAGACTGTCAACCTGGCAATTATGTCCCAGTTTATAAAAAACATCAGGCACAAGTTCCCATTTTTACTTGTTACTTTTAATTTACTTTCTGCAAACATTTTCCTAAAGCTTCTACACCGGATGCCGGAAGTGAATAACTGCAAGCAACGTAACAAGACTTCTATAAATATATTTCTATTCAGCAATTATGTTTTCTATGATTTGATGTATATTTAATATCAGGCCTACTTTAAAATATGTACACTTCTCTATGGGGAAAATGTGTTGAAAGAAAGCCAGTATTATCCACTTCTGGTAAAACTTTAAAATGTTGTCATTAATTATAGACGGGGCGCTTTTTCTGTGATATATTCCTGTTTGTTTGACACCTGGCGGCATCTACACCAATTTATTCACTTCCTCTTGTGTGATGCGTTCACTCCCCGGGGGCCATGATGTCTGAGGGAAACCAAACAGCATAACTGCAGTGACTGTGAATGAATTGTTCTAGAACAACCTAGCACATGCAGCCCCCAAAGGGAATGCTGACGATGAGACCCAATGCAGGGCTGCAGTTTCAGTGGCATCCCAAGAAGGTGATCCTAGAGGTTAGCTCGGCCTTTCCTGTAGCTATTGATCCTTATGGGTCTTCGCTCGTCTTCGAGGAGATGGAAGTTTATCACAGTGAGACCTTCCCTAAATGTACATGTGCATATGTGTACACACATCACACAATGAGTGGCTGCTTATATCTGGAATCGCCAAGTCACTTAGTAATGTCCTTATCTCCTTTTTTCCTTCTATGTGTGTGTGTGTGTGTGTGTGTGTGTGTGTGTGTGTGTGTGTGTGTGTGCAGGTGCACATGCATGTGTGTAGAAGACAACCTCCTGTATTGTTCCTCAGGAACACCATCCATCAGTTTTAGAGAAAGGGTCTCTCATTGGCCTGGAGCTCATCAATTATGCTAGATTGGCTGCCCAGTGAGCCCCAGGGGTCTTCCTCATGTCTCAGCATCCCCGGTCTTGGAATAGGTGCCACCACCTTGCCTAACATTTTTTACCTGGGTTCTAGGGATGAAACTCAGCTCCTTGCGCTTGTGAGGTTAGCACTTTACTGACTGGGTTCTCTCCCCAGCCCTCTCTCATGTTTACCGACCCTTTTGTTATCATAGAAGCAGCACGTATTCACTGAGAGGATAGTAGGAAACAGACCAGCCACATAAATCACCTCCCATGATGCAGAACACTGCGTTTCAGACCTCAGCACATTTAAGGATTGATCTTATGTGTCTGTGTATAGTCAGATTTATACATCAACCATTGTATGCATTTTGCTTTAGCAATGCAAGATGACATTTGATATGTTCTTTTAAAGCTCCTTTTTTTCAGTCAATGATCTTTACCTTTCTGCTCTGGTACGTTCTTATGTGCATGACTAGCTGAAATGTATTTATATTCCCCAGTTAAGCTAACAAATCCTGCAACTGCTTTGACCTAAATTCCACTGAGAAACATATCTGACTGTTCTGTCCCTTACCCTCTCCAACCCATCAGGACTTCCTTGTGGATGGCACTGCCTTACCAAGGACACTGGGCTGGTGTTGCTGGGGGACGTCTCACCTTCTGGAGGTCAGATCTGGAGGGCTGAGGGACTTTGCAGTTAGCATATGCCACAAGTGAGTCTGTGTCATCAATAGTACTGATCCCCATAGTGACCACTAGCCATGTGTGGCTATTGAATTTTAAGTTGAAATCATTTCTAGTGGAAAATTCAGCTTCACTATTGCACCAGCCATGTGTGAAGGGCTCAACAAGTACTCACGGTGAGTATCTGCCTGATGAGAGCTCTTGGGCTGGCTCTTGAGATGGATTAATGGATAAAGTGCTTGTCATGCAAGTGTGAGGATTTCAGACCTCTACAACTCTCCAAAGGCAGGATGCAGTAGCAGGATGCAGTGTCATTAATCCCAGAGCTCCTACATTACAGCAAGATGGGAGGTGGAGACAGGAGAATCCCACAAAGCTCTCAGGCAAGCAAGCCTGGAGTACACAGTTGCTTTTATGTTGATATAAAGGAAGCATGTGATTTCGTTGTTTTGGTGTACGGGCATCCTGTTTCTCCAACACCATTCCTTGTAGAGATCATCCCTTCCCCAATGTGTATGCTCAGTGAAGATCAGTTGGCCATGTACGCATGGATTTATTTCGGGATTCTGTGCCGTTGGTCTATATGTTACTATCATACTGTTTTATATGCTTTAGCTTTATAATATGTTTTGAGTTGTAGTCAGCTCCTTGTTACTGAGACAAACATCCAACCAGACACAGCTTATGGGAGGAAGGGGATTTACATCAGGCTTACAGAGTCCAGGGAAACAGCATCAAGGGTAGAAGAAGCTGGCTCCCTTTCATAGATCCAAGCAGAGAGACATCACCAAGAGCCAGCACAACAGAACATGAACAGCCAGAGCTCCAACTGCTGGACATACACCTTTGAGCTGCACTCCAGGATCCGCCCCCAGTGACATGCCCCCCCCCCCCCCGTAGCAGGGATCTGCCTGCCAGGGGCTTGTGTTACAAGCTCAATTTTAATGAAACACCAGAGTCTATGGGGCCAGAAATTAAAACTATCACATTTTGAAGATACTAAATATAATGCTTCCATCTTTGTTCTTTTTTTTCTTAAGATTGTTTTGGCTAGTTGTGGTCTTTTACGGTTTCATATGAATAATGGAATTTTTAAAAATATTTTTGAAAATAATGCCATGGAGAGTTCTGATAGAGGTACTTTGATTTATGCTGTTGGGTTTTGGGATATCTAGATATTTTAACATAACATATTAAGACTTCCAAAGCAGGAGCAGGCAATGTCTTTCCATTAGCTTATGTGTTACTGAATGCCTTTCATCAGCCTTTCATAGTGTCCCATAGCTAAGTCTTTTACCACTTTGGCTAAATGTGTTTCTTTGCCAATACTTTTGTAATTAAGGTCATTGTCCTAATTTCCTTTTCAAACATTGTACAGAAAGAAACACACTCATTTGGGATTATTGATTTTGTATCCTACAACTTTAATGATCTTGTAAATTCTAATATATTGTTTGTAATGGAGTCTTTAGAGAAATGGTTGGATGGACAGACAGATCAAGTCATTTGAAAATATGAGCGATTTAACTTTGTTCTGATAAAGATATCTTCTATTTCTTCTTTTTACTTTTGAAAGAGGGAGAAAGAGAGAGAGAGAGAGAATGGGCCCACCAGGGCCTTTCAGCTACTGTGAACAAAGTTCAAATGTGTGCGCTCCTCTGAGCACACATTTGCATCACTTTTGCATCTGACTATACGTGGCACCTGGAGATTCGAACTAACTTTCTTAGGCTTCACAGGAAAGTGCTTAACTGCCAAGCTATCACTCCACCTGTAGATGTCATCTATTTCTTTTCTTTCAAAAAAATTATATTTATTTATTTATTTGAGTCAGAGAGAGACAGAGATAATGAGCATACCAGGACTTCCAGCCACTGCACACAAACTCCAAATGCATGTGTCACCTTGTAAATCTGGTTTACAAGGGTCCTGGGGAATTGAAACTGGGTTCTTTGACTTTGCAGGCAAGCGCCTTAACTGCTAAACCATCCCTCCAGCCCCTATTTCTTTTTCTTACCTTAATCATTAGTTAATTTGGTGCCTAACTGCCCCAACTGAGACCACCATGGACCTTGATCTGCTTCCCATGTCACTCTGATAGAACTCAGTGAGTCAAGGAAAGCCTGCTTGCTTCCTGACAGAGAAGCTATCTCAAATTCACCCTGTTTCTTTCTTGACCCAGACCTGAAATTGGCCATCAAGGAGTTCAAGAAGTCCCAGATCTTTTTTTTTTTTTTTTTTTTCAAGGTAGGGTTTGGCTCTAGCTCAGGCTGACCTGGAATTAACTATGTAGTCTCAGGGTGGCCTCGAACTCACAGCAATACTCCTACCTTCTGGGGTGCTTAGTGCTACTGAGCTGGTATGGCTTGCAGGGCATTGCCCTTATAAAAAATGGAATTTGGAGCCCCTGAGAATGACCACCCTCAGCCTCCCAGCTTTACTCTGATCTGACATCAGTCCTCAGAGTTTCTCACACGTGGCGTAACTCTCTCGTGTTTGGCCATCTGGGTGATTTTCATCTCGGATGTATTTCAGAGCTCTCCCTTCCTTCCTCTTGCACCACTGCTGATTTCGCAGCAGCTCTGCTCTGTTTGGGTGAGGGGTTTGTCAAGGGCACTCGGTCCCCTGGCTGTACTAACGAGGCTAATGCCGTCCATGAGATGGTCTACGGTTATGCATGCTGCTCTGGTCCTCAGAAACGGACTGGAAAGATTAGACAGAGGCTGCGGGAGGTGGTGGACACCGTTACACCGTTCATTCTCCTGCTCTTGCTCAGGCCCAGGGAAAGACACTAACAAAATCTACCCAGTCCAAAGGCATCTGGGACCTTTGTTGGAACTATTGGCCTAGAGGAGCTGAGCGAATGTAAACCAAGAAGCACTCACAGCAGATGTGGCTCTGGTGGGGGTCACTGGGAGCAATGTGCAGTGCTCACACCAATTTATGCACGTGCCCTCGGTTCAACTCTTCCCTGGAAGCAGACTCAAGCTAGGTTTTTCATTTATGCAATTAAATATAACAATTAAGATGAAGTGTTTCTCCCTGAGGCACAGAGTAAGTCCCCAATATATGTCATGATTGTTGTTTTTGAAAATAAATTCGAGGGTTTGAGAGTTTGCTCAGTGGTTAAAAGTGCTTGCTTGGGGCTGGAGAGATGGCTTAGCAGTTAAGCGCTTGCCTATGAAGCCTAAGGACCCCGGTTCAAGGCACGATTCCCCAGGACCCATGTTAACCAGACGCACAAGGGGGCGCATGTGTCTGGAGTTCGTTTGCAGTGGATGGAAGCCCTGGCACGCCCATTCTCTCTCTCTCTCCCTCTGCCTCTTTCTCTGTCACTCTCAAATAAATAAAGAAAAAAAATTTTTTTTAAGTGCTTGCTTGTAAACCCTGCCAGCCCTGTTGGATTCCCCAGTACCCACATACAGCCAGAGGCGCGGACTGGTTCATGTGTTTGTAGTCTGCAGCGGCAAGAGGTCCTGGTGAGCCCACACATCTCTTTTTCTTTTTCTCTCTTTCTCTGTGGATGTCTTTCTATCAAATAAAAAAAATATTTTTAAAAGTGAAAATAAATTTAAGTTTTTATTATCTGGAAATATCATGACACAACAAAGTTAACACTAAATATTGGGAGCTATGTTACATACTTCACCTATTATTTCACTATATCTTTACATCAAGCCTTGAGATAAATATTGTTATTCTCATTTTATAGAGTTAAGAGGGACCTGGGAGTTCCAGAAGCTCATAAGTAAGTTAGTCACATAACAAGTGATAGAGTTGGGATTTGATCCTGAGCATTTGGAGTTCAGGATCCATATTCTAAATCATTGCAAGATTGTTTGCAATTTAAAAATCACTAAAAATACAATACAGGCACTCAGTTGAAAGTAGCCGAGAACCACCTGTACTGTGCTTGGTGGAGAAATACATTTGGCTGTTCCATGTCTCCCTGCCTTTGGAAGCTGCGTTATTTTCCCATAGTGCACCTCCAAGGCTCTATACCAGATTCTGTATGCAAATACCCAGTTCCTCTCCTCGCCCCCTCCCACGTGAAGAATTCCTGGTGTGGTTTTATGGAAACCTGAGATTACAGCTATTAGCAGTATAGATAGCTCAACAAGAAAACCTGTGGGATAAGGAGGAACTCTGACTTCCTGTTTGGGAAAAACTCGTTTCTCATTCCCAAGGCAATAGAATTTGCTGTCCTAGGCAAATACAAGCGGTATCCTTCAAAACATGCACTGGTCACCATTTCTTGCGATGTCATTAAGTTGTTATTCATGGAATTAAATTACTACCCATTTTGCTTCTTAAGTACACACAACAAGCTTAAGCAAAGTAATGTTGTCATTATATATCCATTTTTACCTCATTTCTTTACATCACCTTTCTAATGATCATCCCATTAACAGGTACAATGATTTCCTTCATCTTTGGTTTAAAGAAAAAGAAAGAAGGCTGGAGAGACTGTTATCAGTTAAGGCACTTGCCTGTGAAGCCTGAGGACCTGGGTTTGGTTCCCCAGGACCCACTTAAGCCAGATGCACATGGTGGTGCATGTGTCTGGAGTTCATTTGCAGCTACTGAAGGCCCTGGTGTACCCTTTCTCTCTCTCTCTCTCTCTCTCTCTCTCTCTCTCTCTCTCTCTCTCTCTCTCTCCCTCCCTTCCCCTTTCTCTCTCTCAAATAAATCTTAAGAAAATATATCTTAAAAAGAAAAAGAAAGGAAGGAAGGCAGGACAGAGGGAGGGAGGAAGAGGGAGGGAAAGAAAGTAACCAGTCAGAGCCCTCTGTCCCATCAACATCTAATTGGAATTTCTCTGAGGGAAAGGTTTCCTTTGAAAAAGCCTAATTATGTCATGTTTAACTTCTAGCAACAATTCTTTTTAGTGTATAGCCAGCCTATCTCTGGGAAATTAGTAGTTCCTGAGGGAAATTCCATTGTTGCTTCTAGTTCACAAACATGGACTACTTGCTGGGCCCAGGCAGGTTAAGCAAGCTGATCAACGCATACAGATGGGAAGTCCAAGGCTATGTGCCTAGACCAAGCCAACACGTAACTTTTGTGTGAGCTTGTTTTTTTTTTTTTTTTTTTTTTTTTGCAGATTATGTATGCATGTGTGAGGACATGTGTGTGGAGGCTGGAGGTTGAATCTGGGTGTCTTCCTCGATCGTTCTCCACTTTTTTTTCTTTTTTACTGAGAGAAATTCTCAGACTGAACTTGGAGCTCACTAATTCTGCTATAATAACAAGCTCTGCCTCCTCCTTCCCAGCGCCAGGATTACAGGAGTACACTGTGGTGCCCAGCTTTCACATGGGTGTTAAAGAATCGAAACACAGGACCCCTGCTTGCAAGGCAAGCACTGTATGCACTGAGCTGTTTCCCCAGCTCCCGTCAGGGGGCTTTTTATCTTCTAATAGAAAGACAGAGAGCCTGGGTAGATGTCTCAGTGGCTAACTGTACATGCTTGCAAAGCTTACTGTCCCAAGCTCAATTCCCCAGATGCACCAGTTGGTGCATGAATCTGCAATGTGTTTACAGTGGCAAGAGGCCCTAGTGTGTTGATTCTCTATTACTCTTTCTCCCTGCAACTAACTAAATGAAATTTTAAAAACAGAAAAAGAAAACAACTGTGTATTAAAAAAAAAAAAATTAAACCAGGCATGGCAGTGCACACCTTTAATCCCAACACTCAAGAGGCAGAAGTAGGAAGATTGCTGTGAGTTTGAGGCCACCCTGAGACTATATAGTAAATTCCAGGTCAGCCTGGGCTAGAGCATATCCTACCTTAGAAAAAACACCACCAAAAACAAAAAGAATTTAACAAATGGCTGAGCAATTGAAGACCCTGCTTGCAAAGCCTGCTGGCCCACATGAAGCTGGACATTGAAGAGACACACATGTCTGGCGTTCATTTGCAGTAGCAAGAAATCCTAATGCACACACATGAATAGATAAATAAAGGAAGTTACTATACACATGAGAGTTAGAGAAATACCTCACCTCAGCCCCCAGCAACCATAACTTCCACAGCCTGCCAATCTAAGCTCACTCTCACAGATTTAACTCCTCCCAAGAGACCTCCACATCTAAGATACTCACTGAAACCACCCACTGAGAACTCCATCTTCTACACAGCGGACTTCCTTAGCCCAGCGCAGTTCCCAGGATGTTCTTGAAGTCCTTAGGATGGCTGGCAGTGGTCTCATCAAGTTCCAAGGAAGGAAGCCCACCACTCTGCCACCCTTCCCAGCACACACCAGAGTCCGACCCAACAGCCAGGACTGACCCATCTCAGCCGAACCATTTTCCTGTGGGTGATGCTGGCTCTATACAGTGCCAGTCCCCACAACAGGTGCCCCCTCTCTGCAAAGCCCACGCATCTTTATTCCAATCTGATGTTAAGGAAACTTGCCTTGGCTGGCTGACCTTCTGGATCTCCATGAGAAACACTTAAGCAATTCTCAGGAATGAACAGTGTATGGATGTCTGCTTTTGCTCTTTTCAGATACAGAACAGCTGCAGTCTAGCTGCGGGGGAATAGCAATTGCCTTACACAGTTAGTAGTCTTACCTTCTAGGATTAAACAGAACCCAGGCCAAGTGCCTAACCAGCCTTTGGGTCACGTTCTGGGTTTCATAGTGGCCCCAAATCTTAACTAGCAGCGTCCATCAGCCGCATTGCACCTCCTGCAATGAGGAGAGGCTTTGCTCGCAAGACAATCTCCACTCCAGATGACAAACATTTGCAATCTTAAAACTGATAGTTTTCCCATTTGGGAAGTGAATCCTGCCTGTCTACCAGAGCCTTACCACACACAGCAATACTGCAGGACAGATGCTTGGTGCCAGGCAGAGACACAAACTCTCCACAGGTGGTGTGTATCAGGCACCACCCTTGCCCCATCTTATAAAAATGGAAATTATTCCAACTCTCTGCTGATGTCATATGAGATTCATAGGCACCTTGGGATCCACAGAATTTTCCACTTAATTTTTTTTATTTTTATTTAAGAGAGAGAGAAAGAGAGAAAGTTGGCAGGTCAGGGCCTCAGCCACTGTAATTGAACTCCAGACACTTGTGCCACCTGGTGGGCATATGTGAACTTGTGCTTGCCTCACCTTTGTGCATCTGACTTATGTGGGATCAGTGGAGTTGAACATAGGTCCTTAGGTTTTACAGGTAAGCCTTAATCACTAAGCGATCTCTCTAGCCTGAGTTTTCTACTTTTACCCAGAGTGGGATGGATGTTAGGGAGACCCCCAGGGTTGGCTTGTGCCTCCAAGAAATGGTCAGCAGAAATCCTAACAGCTGTCCATCCTGACCCTCTGTGTTTTGTTTTTTTTGCATGTGGATGTAGGTGTGGGAGGGGCAAAGATTGATGTCAGGCATCTTCCTCAATCATTCCGGTCTTTGTTTGGGAGGCAGGGTCTGTCACTGAACCCAGAGCTCACCGATTCAGTTACACTTGCCAGCTGCAAGCCGCAGAGGTCCTCCCGTCTGACTCTCCAGTGCTGGGATAACAGCCATGAGCCATCATGCCAGACTTTGACATAGTTTCCAGGTATTCAAACTCAGGTCCTCTTGCCTGCCTAGAAAGCACTTTACCCGCTGAGATATCTCCCCAGCCCCCACTCTGCAGCATTTTGTCTGAACTTTTAAGGTCGCTGCCCACCTCCTACCTCTTCCTTATTTTAAAGACAGGACAGCGAGAAGGGTCCAAGTGGCAGTGTCTCACAAAGGTCAGAGCTGCATGCACTTCTCTGCTATTCCCAGCGCAGATTCCTGAAGCAAGGCTTCCACAGGAGATCCTTGGTTGCCTCATGTGTGAGCCGTAGTCCCCAGTGAGGACCAAGAACAACAGAGACGCGATGTGCCAATGATTCGGTGTATGGTGCACACATAGCAGGGGCCTTGGGAACGGCGGCTCTTCTGCGTTCAGCTCAGCTGTTGGTCAGCAGGATTCATGTTCAGGTATCCATCCCAGACCCGGCTCCTGCTGCAGAAGCATGAGCAGTGTGCTACGTGTTCACCAAGTATCTTCTCAGAGATGAATGCATGCACGCCTGAATGAATGAAGATGAAAACTGCCCAGAGGAACACCATTAAACCATTAGTCACGCATGCTGTGTGTGTGTATGTAGCGTGCATGCACAGGTAGACATGTTCCTATTTGTGTGTGTTGTGTATGTGGATGCCAGAGATTGACCTCTGGTGTCTTTGTCAATCATGCTCTATACTATCGTTATTATTATTATTATTGAGACAGGATCTCAAAAGGAACCTGGAGTTCACTGACTCTGCTCCAGGGATTCTCTACTCCCTGCCTCTCCATCACCACTGCACCCAGCTTTTATGTGGGTGCCATGGATCTGAACTCGGGTCCTCATTTTCATTAGCCTCGATTTTCATATCTAAAATGCAAATAATAACGCTCATGAGTCATTATCCTCCTTTGCGTTCAAGTGTGTGATATTAAACTATAAAATGTTACTGTGATAACACACGCATTGACAGATGGAGCTCACTAGCACAGCATCTGATGCGTAAGAAGGCAAAGTCTTAAGGATGAGGGCAGCCACAAGTTCTCAGCATTGACGGGAAAACAGCTTTGACCAGGAGCCGAGGAAGGCAGGAAGTGAGGCCATGGAATGTTTTGGCACATGTGTGTGCATGCTGTATGTGCATAAGTGTTCATGGACTTGTGTTCATGTGCATATGAAGTACCGAGGTTGACGAGGTCTTCCTTGGTTGCTGTCCCCCTTATTCTTTGAGCCAGGGTCTCTTGCTGACCCAGAATGCATTGCGTGAGCTAGATTAGCTTGGCCAGCGAGTCCCAGGGATTCTGCTGTCACTGCGTCCCCAGGGCTGGGATGCAAGGTTTGCATTACTGCAACCAGGTGTTTTTTAATTTTAGTTTATTATTTTATTTTATTTGAGGCAAGCCCAACAGACTGCCTTTTGTTAAAATGTGAGAGTGAGAGAATGATGGAGGTGGGGAAAACCAAGTGAGAGAGAGAATTAGCACTCCAGGGCCTACAGTCACTGATATTGAACTCCAGACACGTGTACCCCCTTGTGCCCGTGTGTGACCTTGTGTGCTTGTGTCACTGGCTTGTGTGACTTGTGTGACTGGCTTACATGGGACCTGGAGAGTCAAACATGAGTCCTTGGACTTCTCAGGCAAATGCTTTAACCACTAAGGCATCTCTCCAGCCCTAGTTTTTGTTTTTTTTAAATCTTGGGTGCTTGAGATCTGAACTCAGTTCCTTATGTTTGTGTGGCAAGCACTTTACCAACAGCCATCCTCAGTTCCAAGATTTTGGAATTTGTAGCAAGATTGTTATGGCAAAGTTCTACAGAATAAGGGAAGTTCAGAATTCCATTTTGACCTGAAGGACTGGGGATGATCACTGATGTTTCTAGTCCAGTCCTGAGGTGAGGCTCCCTCTTTTGATCCCTAAAATTTGTCTTGTCCCAATGTGACCAACTCTACAACTAGCCCCTCTCCGTCATTGCTCATAAGCTAATTTTTAGTGACCCCTTAGTGCCCACTTTTCCTGTGATTTCTTCCTAAGCCATTCTTTTCTCCATTGAGAGCGAGGCAGCCAGGTTCAGGTTTATGATCGATAAGCCTAGTTCCCCAAACAGAAAGACGCTTTCTCCTGCTCTTCCTGATATTAACGGCAAAAGTTCCAAAGCCAATCTCACGGGGATGCCTCAGGTCCCCTTCTCACTAACGAAACAATCACAGGTGAGGAACTGCTATATCTTCCTTGGTGGCCATCCTGTCACAGTCCCAGCTTCTGCCCATGAGCCCCACAGTAGTTCTGGCTTCCACTAGCTGCTCCTGAACTCTGGCAACCTTGTTTCTCCCCTGGACCCCCCTAACCCTTAGCATAACAGAATGGGCTTGCCACTGCCACGTGACTCAACTGTGGTTCTTGACTCACTTGTGTAACGAGCTCCCAATAGGAACTTCATTCTAAGACATCTGGACGGGTTGGGGCGAAGGCTCAGGCATAATGCTTGCCTCATAAGCACAGATACTTGGAGTTTGATTCCCAGAACCCACATAAAAATGCTAGGTGTTGGGGCTGGAGAGATGCTGGTTAAGGCACTTGCCTACAAAGCCTAAGGACCCAGGTTTGATTTTCCAGTCCCAGAAAAGCCAGATGCACAACATGGCACATGCATCTAATGTATGTTTGCAGTGGTTAGAGGCCCTGACACTCTCAGTTTTTTCTCTCTCTATCAAACCTCTTTTTCTCACTCTCTCTTAAATAAATAAAAATTAAAAATATAAAGAAAACTCTAGGCATGATGGCACCTATGATCCCAGAGCATACCTGGGGAACTACATTGGAGGCTGTCCTCTGGCCCTCACAGAGAGGAACATGCAGATCTGCACCCAAGCATATACTTATACCTATCTGGAAAGCTTTCTCTGTGCCACTAAGATTCTGAATCAGATCATCCCCTGAAGGAAAATCCAGAGCAGACCCTATCAAAAAAGGTCCACTATAGATTAAGTCCTGGTTGGTTCTTTGTAGATTCCTCATGCATGCTAAGTAAGTGCTATGCCATGACAGCCCGGATCTGCCTGGTACGATGGAACATAACTCTTAGATGCTATATCCCGGGGGGCAATAAGTAGCAGCAACAGACACTTCCATACCACATGCTGTGCCAAGAACTAGTCCAAATACTTTCCATATGTCAATGGGGTACTCACAGCCACTCTGGGAAGCAGTACCAGGATATCTGTTCCACAGATAAGGAAACCAAGGCATGGAGCAGAAACTCCTGCCGAATTCAGAGGTCTGCTCAGAGGTTGTGTTAAGGTTTGAACCTGCTGCTCTGCCTCAGAGCCACCACCTTACCTGGACACCTGACACCCTCAAAACACACAGGAGGTCTGTAGACTTCTGCCTTCCACCTCTCTGTTTGGGTGAAGGTGGAAATTCTCCTATCCGAGGGTGACAGATGCGTCCCATCTCGAGTAGTAAACGTCCAGTCCTCCCTCAGCTCTCCCTGCCGTGTGGGCGCTGGGTGGAAACACCCTGAAATTGTGTTCTGGGCTTTCCTCTCGGCAGCTGCCAGCTGTGATGCGGAGCTTAGCTTCCCCCTAATAAACTCTCTGTTATAAAGGGGGATTAAAGCTTTATCTGCAAAAACCATTTGTGGCTCAAAACAATCACTATGCCTTCAAGACATGTGGTGGAGAATTCTGTGAAAATTGCACAGAAACCGTGCCAAACCCTCACTCAGCATTCCAGTTAGTAGAACCCGAATGAAATGAGAAAATAATCATGGGGCTAAGATGATGCCTAATTAAAGCTAAATTTAGCCAACTCTGATTTTTTAGAGTTGTCATGAAATCCGTTTCAATTCAGACAATAATAATGGCAAGCTGAGATAATGAGGAAAGGGTTTTCATTTGAAAGGTGGAATGTCATTGATATCATAATTAAGATTTTTTTTTTTAAAGCATGATATAAGGGCCAAATGGAGTGGGCAGTTTTTCTGGTTGACATTTTCAGTAATATCACTGTGGTTTTCAGGCTCTCTCACTTAAGAAATAAAAGAGGAAAGCAGAACAAGTGCCAGGCGATATGGTAGCTGTCTTGTCACTTCCGGTGGCTTTCTGGAGGGGCTGGTGGGAGTCTGCCTGCAGCGGAATGGCAGAGGTGGGGATGGTGTGGGGAGAACCAGCTCCTAATTACAAGGCAGTGCAGTTTTGGCTCTGCCCTTCCTGACAACTCTGTTGCGGGCCCCGGAATGACAGCACAGGCCTGACTCTAAATTAAATTTAGGACAGGGGAGATGAGCCCGCTCCGTGAGTTGGCAGACCATGCCATGAGCAATTTACACCAGAGCTAGCCTTCTTTGTAAGGCTTTGCCCTCTCTTCAATGAATACGTAGTTCTGGGAAATGTCTATGAAGTTTCCAGTATCTGGGGACGGAAACAGAAGGGAAATGGAAGCGGAGAGGGGATCACCAAGAAAGGTGTGGAAATAGTTGACAGCGACAATATCCTTCACAGCCACTGTTCTGGCACCTGCAGGCTGGATGAAAAGCCCCGTGGCAGCAGTGGACTGCCTGTCCTCTGCTCTTGGGGACCACAAACCTGAGCAGTAATGATCCGGCCACACCCCGGGTTCCGGCTTGAGGATGCAGAGAAGACACCGGAGCGTCTCTTGGCCCTGTTCTCAGCTTTGATTCTTCCTCAGTTAATTCTGCTTCAGCCAGCTTTGCCAGGCTGGGAACTAGGTCCTATTAGCACCACCTTATAAACTAAGAAACCAAGCTTTGGGCTGGAGACGTGGCTTAGCGGTTAAGGCACTTGCCTGCAAAGGCTAAGGACCCCGGTTTGATTCTCCAGGTCCCACATAAGCCAAATACACATGGTGGTGCACGCGTCTGGAGTTCGTTGGCAGTGGCTGGAGGCCCTGGCGCACCCATTCTCACTCCGTCTCTCTCCCTCTCTCTAATAAATAAATAAATAAAAATTAAATCTTAAAAAAAAAGAAAGAAATCAAGGTTTAGGGAAGTTGAGTAGCTTGTCCAAAAAAATCATAGGACATTAAGTGGCACCATTGGCTGCCAGAGTACAGTGCAATACTGCCTCCTGGCTGTCTCACCAAGCTAATTGTCAGAAAGGGTCATCATGGGCTGCATATCCCGTTGCAAGATGTCTGTTTTGAAGATTTCAAAATATAGTTTTCAGAGACCCAACTATTGCCAAACATGATGGCTCACACCTGTAATCCCAACACTTGGCTGGCTGGGCCAGAAGGATTGCTGTAAGTTCAAGGCCAGCATGGGCTACAGCGTGATACCCTATACCAGAAAAGGAAAGATAATGTGCGTGTCATAGAAGCATGAGGCTAATGAGGTAGAGACAAAGGAACTCAGGGCCCGTGAGCCAGCTAGCCCAGCTACCTGGTGAGCACTAGTTCCCTGAGAGACACGAGCTCAAAAAAAGCAGACAGCGTCCCTGAGGAATGACACAGGAGGTGGTCTGTTGGCCTCCACATGCACGCGAACGTGCATGTACACATACAACACACACACGTTAACATGTATACATACATTCACACATGTATAAGAGAAAGAAAGAGTAAAAGATGCAAACTGCTAAGTTTCAACATCAAACAAATTCAAGTCATGAACAAGAGATTTTCTGTGAGCCGGGACCTCATCACCATACTGAAAAGGAGCGCGGATGAGAGTGTTCTCCGGAGGACTGACATCACCACCACACACCCAGTAGAGCCACGGAAATTCCATACTCCCAGGAATTAGATCCAGTGAGCGTGGGTATGAATGTGTGTTGAAAATAGGCATGAATATCAAGAAAAGCATGACTGAAGTCTTTGCCCTTCCCCCACCTCTGAAGAGAATGCACTTGGCTAATTCTGATGTCCCCTCCCCCACCCTGCCCCAGCCCCAAGCCCTGGCTCTTAAAGTGCCATCCAGGGAAGAAAGCTGAATGGATCAGGCTGGGCTGACGTCAGGTAATAAATCTCTCTTCATCTCTTCATGAGACAATCCCACTTAGGTAACTGAAGGAATTTAATGCTGTATCTGTCAGAAAATAAAGTGGGTCAGGAAAGAGAATAAAAACCAGGTGCCCAGAACAATCTTCTTACTGCGTTGTTAAAGATGGAATTTGCTAAAACTCGTTTCAACTACGTCTCTTTCCATGTGTCCTTCTTATAATGTGACTTTAACACTAGCCCCATGGGGTTTGGGCAGACTTGTGAAAAGCGTGGTGAAGACATTAGTGACTTCCGGGGCTTAGTCAAATAAAAGGCCAAACAGCTGTGCCAAGTTGTCTGGGGACATTAGTGCTTAAAACTCAGGCCTCGTGCTGTGAGGCAGCCAGAGCTGAAGGGCAGCCTCCATCAACATCTGCTGCTGGACAGGTGAGTGTGGCTACTAAGGAACGCAGTGGCTTCCCACCTCCTAGTAAACGTCCACATCTTAAGGATGAATGGCAGGCTGAGCCCTTTGGACCCCACCATGACCCACAAAATCACATGCTTGGTAAAGTCACTGCTGTTTTATGACAAAACTGAGGTGGCTGCTTATGTACTAGTAGCAGCATGAATAAATAACTCTTCAACCCACCTTTTTGACTTTGAAACCACACATCTGCCTTCTTCATGTCCCTGCCCCATGCTCTAATAGAACTTCCATCTACCTTTATTAAAGCAAGTATCGCTTTGTTCCAAAAGTCGTTACAATTCTATCTGACATCAGCTATGAGCTTGGGTGTTTTGCTTATTGATTTCTGTTCTGCTAAAGCAGTTTTGTATGAATGAATGGGGGAAAAGCCGAAACACGTTAAGAACATCACGCTTTTGACCTCAATCTCATCTCTCTGAATGTGAAGGAAGCTGAGAGGTTTCTGCAGCTACGCTATTTCTGAGGACTCATAACTTGGGAATCAGCACACACGCGGTCCATCCCCCTCCCCATCCACTACAGAGGGAGACATGCAGCTACAAGCGTCCAACAGGAGTGAGGTGTTCATACTTGCTGTGGCAGATCCTGTCTGTGCCCATTCCAGAAGGATTTGGTCTCTTCAGGACATGCCTTCTAGGTCCAGTTGTAAGGACCTATGACTTGTCACCTAAAGAGTTTCTTGGGCTCCTGGGTAGGGCAGGGCAGAAGTGGTAAGAGCTCAGGGGTTCAGCAGTAACCCAGCATGCTGGAGGTCCTGTGCTTGATGACGAATGTCATCCACAAAATGGAAACATGCTGGAGGGTTAAAAGCTTGGGAACTTCGCTGCATCGATGACAGAAGTGAATTAGCCAAGTACCCCCTGCTCCTCCTCAGGAATGAACGTAATGGCCCTGTCCTTTGTGACAACCTTCTCAATAACTCAGCCTTGTTTCCACCCCACCCCCTTCTGATGCTCTTGAGATCACGTTTGAAATAAACTATTGGCACTACACCCTCCCCTCATTTCTAGGGAATGCTCAAAGTAGGTAGTCCAGAGAAATTCTCTTTGACAAAAGTGACAAGAATTCATCTAGCAAGTTCAACTCCTTACCATGGACTTGGATAAATGACTCCACTGCCATTCTTCACGTGTAGTTGGTTAAAGACAATCAACTTAAGATTCGAGCCACGATCAAGTATAGCAGAAAGGGGTCATTGGTGCACTCATCACCGTGCTTTTTTGGATGCAAGTGACAGAAAAACTAACACAGACAAGCTCAAGCAGTGTGGAACTGGCTAGTTATCTAATTGAAGGGCCACCGGGACAGGAAAGTCTTCAGGCAAGGGTGGGCTTATAACTAATGGTAGAAATGTTTGCTAATCTCCACTGCTGAGCCATGATTTCCTCTTGGCTGCTTTTGCCACCTGGTGAGTTCTGTAAAAGCCATGAGAAGTGGCGGAGAACAGGCAGGAGGGCAGATGCTCTCTCCCAGTAGTTCCTGGACCAGGACTGCATGTGACCCACCTTCACTAGGGAGGGATGACTGTGATAACTTTTACCCAAACCCAATAGTCTGGCAATGGTCAGGAGAGACTCTCACAAGGAAAGACAAGGCTGGAAGATGAAAGGATATTGCAGGAAGCACAGGAGGTGCCCTCTTTATGATTTCCAGGTATGGTGGCATGTGCCTATGAGGGATAAGGAAATTGAGTTAGAGCCTTTCACAGCTCTTGGATGTAGAGTAACCCAGGAGCTAGGGTGCTGGACACTCACGGTCACCCAAAACTTCCCCGAAATTAATGGCTTCCAGGTTGTTGTCTCATGAATTCAAAGAATGACATTCACACACCACAGAGAGTTTAGTTTACAAAAAGTTTGTCATATATAGATTTAATGAGCTTAAGAGCAGGAAAGGAGACAGACTCTTGCCCAGTGAGGCAGCAAGAGGGATTCTCAGAAAATGAGAAAGCCTCTAGCAGAAAACAGTAATATTAAAAGAAACTTGTACCAGGTTACAGAGCCCCCCAACAGGCCAGAAGTTATCCACAGAGAACAGAAATAAGTCCCTGGTCACCCTTGAGCCACCCACAGGGAGAGACCAGGAAACAGAACGATAAACTCCCACATGCTCACAAACTCCCACAGGGAGAGACCAAAGAACAGAGAGATGTTTCTTACCTGCAAGCTACCCACAGGGAGAAACCAGGAAATACAGATAAGTTTCCTGACCGTGCTGCAGGATACTGATAGTTTTGGGCTAACTGGAACAAGAATTACAAGAAATGTAAACTATGTAGCTGCCTATTCACGCCATGAACACTTGTGTAAATTTGCTTGTCTGTAGAAGAAAGAAAGTCCTGCTTGCACGATCCCAGGGCTGATGTCATTACAGAGAGATCTGGATGTCAGTTCACTAGCATGAATAAATCTTCCTCTCCTTTATCTGAGGTGATGTCTCTTCTTCCATCAGGAGGACTGATGTTGCTTCAGTCTGGGTATCTAGCTAGATAGGATTATTCGTAAGACTAAATAGGAGTGACTGAGAATGGATGTGAGAGTGAATGTGGATGGCTCCATAGCCCTGAGGCTACAGAGTCCGATTGGGCTCCAACCTGCAGTTCTGTTGGGGATTTTTTCACCTAAATGGGCACTCATCTCCCTGTAATAGGGAGTGCTGCCCAGGTACGGGGTTAATGCACATAGCCTTTACTGGTAAGATCTCTTAAGTCACCACAAGGTGAGCAGCTAGGAGGGCATCTAACTGAGGGAGAGTGTCCAGACCCTCTATCCCTTCCTGTACACTCACCAAACATACCTTAGGCATGTATTTAAGAGGTTCCTCCCAGTGAAAGTGCTGGACAGTACTCCAGATTATGTTAAAAATTTTTAAGGCAGGATATTCTGGAAATTACAGCATCAAAGTTAAAGGCTTACCATACAATCGACTGGCCACCCTTTGATGTGGAGTGGCCAACAGAGGGCACCCTAGATCTGGCTGCCACCCGCAGAGTGAAAGAAGCTGGCAGGGGTGCCCCAGGCCACCCTGATCAGTTCCCATAAATTGATTGCGGGTGTGTGCTAGCTTTGAACCTGAATAGCTCCACTTCCACATACAAAAACAAAACAAAACAAAAATCATCCCCGGGCAGCCACAAGAAAAACCACATGAGAAGAGAAAACCCCCCATTCATCAGGCCCCTGATCTGAGACACTGAGCCTCTCCTGTATCTCTGAACCTATTGGCTTCTGCAACCAGTCTGAGACAGGAGGCACCACCACCCACCACTTACCCAGCCCTGCCATGAGAAAAGAACCAGGATCTCTCACCAGCAGCAGCAGCCCCAACTGAGAAATGGGGAAGATCTCCAAACTCAGGTTGCCTGACAACCAGGGGTAACTGGTATCCCTCTATCTGTTGCTACAACTCCCAGGCCAGTCCCTCCCTGGGGCAGATGGAACTTATGGGACAGGTATGATACGATACAATATACCAACCAACCCTTACCATCTCTGACCTCCTGAACTTGGATCACCATACTCTGCCATGCTCAGAACAGCCCCAAGCCATGATAGATCTCTTGACTACTATCATGCACAGCCACCAGCCAACGTTGAATGATTGCCATCATCTCCTATCCACCCTCTTCACCCCTGATGAGAGGAGGCACGTCTGTCAAGCTGCCCGAGCCTGGTTGATTACCCAGATCCTCTAGATCCTGAACGATTTGCAGATATTGCCCTTCCAAATGAATGCCCGAACTGGGACCCTAACACTCAAGAGGGGATGGAATCTCTCATCTGGATGAGGCAAATAACCTTGGAAGGAACACCACTGGATTGCATGGGGAGCCACCACTCTGACCAGAGTGAGGTGACTCAGAAACCAGATGAGTCACCCAGTCAATTCTAGGAGAGACTTTGTGACGCACACCGATGCTTCACTCTGTCTGATCCTGAAGGACAGCAGCACCACCAGTCTATGGTTAATACAGCCTTTGTCTAGCAGTCAGCTTCAGATGTGCACCAAACATTACAGAAGCTAGAAGGCTTTGCTGAAATGAATATCCATCAACTCATCAATATCTCAGCCAAGGTGATGACTAACCAAGAGGAAACAGCATGCAAAAAAAAAAAAAAGTACTTGGAGGAAAAGGCCAAAATCATGGCAGTAGCCCTTAGAGATGAGAGGGCCACTGGAAGACTGAGGCCACCACCTGCCAGTAAGAGAAACCATTGCATGTTAGAAAAAGACCAATGTGCATATTGTAATGAGAGGGGCCATTGGAAGAACGAGTGCCCTAAGAAGGAAGATCAAAGAACGCAAGGCTGTGAAGGGAGAAAACTTGCCAAGATTGCAATTTCCAAGCAGGTCTGCCCCCCTGTCCCCGCAGGGTCAAAGACCCAGGATGGGAGACTGAATCTGACTGAGGGCAATTAGGCTCAATCACAATCAGCCCTCAAGAGTTCATGGTCAAAATAAACCCGGTGCGGGGGTTAGGGGTGGTGGTGGGGAAGCTGTGAACTTTATTTTGGATACTGGAGCAACTGTTAGTATACTGACATTTCCCACCAGCTGGCTCACTAAGGACTCTATCACAATTACTGGGGCTATGAGGACTACCAAAAAGTATTGATTTTGTGAGCCAAGCGATTGCTCAGTAGGAGGCCATTGAATACACCAGTTCCTTTTGAGTAAAGGGCCAGTGTTAGCCCTCCCAGACGTCACCTGGCCTTTCATCCTGTATTAAAAAGAAGGGAGTCGGGCTAGGGGTGCTAACCCAGCAAATGGGACAGTAGGATAGATAGGTTGGTGCTATATTTGTCCAAAGGGCTGGATCTCGTGGCAGCAGGATGGCCGCCCTGCCTCCTGGTTTTGACAGCTACTGTGCTTCTGGTACAGGAAGCAGATAAACTGACTGTGCCAGACTAGTACAGTCAGTGCTCCCCACCCCATCGCGTCCCTGGTCAATGGAACACTAGCTATCTGTTGGATGACTGGAGAGCAAGTGGCTCAATCCCAGGCTATGCTAGCAGAGAAACCCCAAGTGCAAATCAAGGCAATTTGGACCCTGAACCCAGTGACGTTTTCACCAGAAGAGGAGGGGGAACCTCTCTGTAGTGGCTTGATTCAGGTGTTCCCCATAAACTTAAGTGTTCTGAATGCTAGGTTCCCAGCTGATGGAGATTTGGGAATTAATGCCTCCTGGAGGGGGTGTATTGTTGGGGGCGGGCTTATGGGTGTTAAAGTCAGTTTCCCCATGCCAGTGTTTGGCACACTCTCCTGTTGCTATTTTCCACCTTATGTTGGCCAGGGGGTGATGTCCACCCTCTGTTCATGCCATTGTTTGCCCTGACATCATGGAGCTTCCTCCTCGCATGGGTAAGCCAAAATAAACCTCTTCCTCCCTCACCCCCACAAGCTGCTCTTGGTTGGGTGATTTCTGCCAGCAATGCGAACCTGACTGCAACACTCTCCATTCCTGTGGTGATGGAAGAAATCTTTTCTTCCTGGCCTGATTTGAAAGATGAACCACTCCCTCACACGAATTTTCACTGATGGGAACCCAAGTTTACAACAACAGCAATACCACACTGGGTTTGTGGTTGTTACTGACAATGTGATCTTGGAGGAGGGGAGACTTCCCCATGATTGGTTGGCCCAAATCGCTGATTTGCATGCACTCACCAGAGCCCTCCTCCTTGGAGAAGGGAAATGAGCTACAATCTATGCCAACTCCAGGTATGCTTTTGCCAGGATATATATCCATAGAGCCACTTATAAGGAGAAAAGACTGTTAACCTCGGGGGAAAAAGAAATTAAAAACAGCAACCAGATCCTCCAACTTCTGGAAGGAATCTGGGCCCCCAAGTCTCTAGCAGCAGTTCACTGCCAATCTCACACTCGAAACTGAGATAAAGTGAGCCAAGGAAACCAGCTTGCAGACCAGACAGCCAAGCAGGCGGCCCTCCCTGAGGAAGTGAGTCATGGGCCCCCTCCTCTGGGGCAAAAAAATGTGCTTTGTCCTCCCAGTCCTCCGGGAGCAGCTCAAATACCACCCCAAGGAGAAGGAGGAAGCGTTAAAGGAAGGAGTACCCAAAGACTCAGACAAAAAGCCAGCTGACATGGACACGGATACCCTAGGGGTTCAAAAACTCCCCTACCATCTTTGGGGAAGGATTAGCAAAAGACCTAGAAAACTGCTGACTAGCAGGGTGCACTATGCTGCAAAATGTCAATGACCTGTCCTTGGTCAGCCCCTCCAGCCAGGCCCGTGAAAGATCACTGATGAACCGTTGTGGTTTCTAAAGGAGACAGAGTCCCATTGTGCATTCCTGTCCAAGCTAGCACTATGAACGCGCAGGAGATGACTGGAGCTATGTGACCTATGGGCGCCTACCAAGGAATGCTGAGGAGTGAGGGGGGCATACTGGTCATACCTTAGATATTGGTCCTGCATGGACTTTGCCACTCCAGGGGCTTGGATAGGAGCCCCTGTAAAAGGGCAAGGAGTCTCAATGTCTGGTAAACATGCCCGTCCTGAGTTAAGAAGAAGGCATGGAGTAAATTAGGAACTGACTATAGGGAGGGCTCAACAATGGGGCTCTTGAAACTTTGGCATGTGTTGGTGTCTCAAAAGTCATTGGCAGGGAGCTAGCCCACTGGCCATGCTCAGGCTAATCATCGAGCCTGCCAACGTGTGAGCAAAATCAACACACTGGATCCCTGGGCTTCCCAGCCAAACCCCAATCCAGGAACCCAGGAGGGCAACGCTAATCCTCCCGGGTTCAACCCACATACCTCCCCCACAATAAAAATGCTTCAGATGGTGAACACCAGCCATGAGTTGATAAGGCAAGCAGACCTGGAGCTCAGGAGAGATTGCTGGATCTGCCTGAGAGCTAGTCAGATGACCTACACTGGAGTGGGAGTTATCACTTAATTTTGCTCCACATGACCTGCTCCACAAGGCACTAAAGATGGCACCTCTGTGTCAGGGCCCTCAGTACAGAGTCTGGAAGAAGCGAACTGTATAGGGGAAAAGAACAACTACACCAGGCTGGCTCTTAAGACTAGAGCCCCAGACGGTACCTAGTTTGCCTGTTACGAAGGTACTTACACCTGCTACCCAGGACTGCACCTTGGCTTAAAAATACTCCCAGGAAATGAGGTCTCCCAATACCTGTCTAGCCACTCCAGACAGAAGAGGAGCCCTGCTTTCCAACCTCCTAGGCAAGGCCCTAATAGGGACAGTGGTCACAGGGGCGACTGCTAGCGGGCTCCAAGTGGTACAACACAGTCAACTATCTAATCCGAGTAAAGAGGAGCTCAGCCTAGTCCAGCAAAGTGAAGTTACCCTGCAAAACCAGATGGATTCCTTGGCTCAGTGCTGCAGAACCTCAGGGTTCTAGATTTGATAAGGGCAGAAAAAGAGGCTATCTGTGCCTTTCTGGGGGGCAGGGAAGAATGTTGTTTTATGCAAATCAGTCAAGAATAGTAAGGGAAAATGCCAGACAACTCCTGGAAAGAAATTAAGACACGGGGGCTGGAGAGATGGCTTAGTGGTTAAGCGCTTGCCTGTGAAGCCTAAGGACCCCGGTTCTAGGCTTGATTCCCTAGGACCCATGTTAGCCAGATGCACAAGGGTTTGCATGCATCTGGAGTTCGTTTGCAGTGGCTGGAGGCCCTAACGTGCCCATTCTCTCAGTCTCTGTCTCTGTCTCTCTCTCTCTCTCTCTCTGCCTCTTTCTCTCTCTGTCTGTCACTCTCAAATAAATAAATAAATAAACCAAAAAAAAATTTTTTTTAAAGAAATTAAGACATGGGAAAGAGCTGGAATGTCTTACTGGCAGAGCACCTGGAGTTCCTGGGGTCCTTGGCTGGCACCCCTATCTGGGCCCTTGGTTGTGGTCCTCTTGGCCTTACTGCTTGGCCCCTGCCTGATTAACATCCTGATTCAGTTCATCAGGAATCGGATTGAAGCCATAAGATTACATGTCTTCTGCCAGTATCAGAGGATCCCATTGGAAGAGTCATAAGGGCTTATAAAGATGAAGAGGAGGGGATCTAGCAGTAAAAAGCAATATTAAAAGAAACATGTACCAGGATACAGAGCCCCCCAACAGGCCAGAAGTTATCCACAGAGAATAGAGGTAAGTCCCTTGTCACGCTCAAGTCACCTACAGGGAGAGACCAAATAACAGAGAGATGTTTCTTGTGTGCAAGTTACCCACAGGGAGAAACCAGGGAAGAGAGGTGAGCTCCCTGCCCACGCTGTGAGTTCCTGATGGTTTGGGGCTAACTGGAACAAGAATTACAAGAAATTTAAATGACGGAGCTGCCCGCTCACGCCATGTATGCTTCTATAACCTTATTTGCTTGTTGAAGGAAGATATAAAAACCCCTTCTTGCCTAAGCCTAGGGCTGACACCATTACAGAGAGATTGGGGTATCAGTCTGCTAGCATGAAGAAACCTTTTTCCCCTCTGTCTGAATGGATCTGAGTCTCATTCTGTCAGGAGATTCTCACAACAAACCCACCTAGAGATACAGATCTGGGCCTTTTGTGGAAGGTTTCCTGGAGGAGCTGAACTGGGAAGTCCAGCCCTGACTCCCTGCATCTAGGTGCCCCCAGGATTTTTGGAAGGGGAGTGATGTCATCTCTTAATATTCTCTTCTAGGAAAATCTGTTTCACTCCTTCTGCTCCTGATCTGTAGCAAAGGGGAGGTTGCAAGGACTTCTTTTTTTTTTTTTAATTAATTAATTTATTTATTTGAGAGCGACAGACTCAGAGAGAAAGACAGATAGAGGAAGAGAGAGAGAATGGGCGCGCCAGGGCTTTCAGCCTCTGCAAACGAACTCCAGACGCGTGCGCCCCCTTGTGCATCTGGCTAACGTGGGACCTGGAGAACCGAGCCTCGAACCGGGGTCCTTAGGCTTCACAGGCCAGCGCGCTTAACCGCTAAGCCATCTCTCCAGCCCGCAAGGACTTCTGTAGGAGGGAGGAGATAAGGATGACTCAGGGTTTCTTCCTTCAGGCTCAAGAACATTCCTCACTTTTACTTTTAGGGCCCTGTCACCCCCAAACTGCCTTATAACTACAACATTCGGGAGTCTGAGGCTGTAGACCATGAGTTTGAGGCCAGCTTGGGCTACATAGCAAGTTACATACCAGCCTGAGTTACATAGCAAGTCTATTTCAACAACCCAAAATAATAATAGTAATGATAACTAAAATAAACAACAAGTAAACCAAAATCACCTAGCAGTGGCTCATTTCTATAATCCAAGCACTCAGAATGCTGCGGCCAGTGGACTGCCATGAGTTTAAGACCAGCCCGAGCTACACAGTGAGTTTCAGGCCAGCCTGGGCTACAGAGAAGAGACCCCAGGGAAGTAGAGATAAACAAAACCAACAACCAAGAAGCAAACTGTACACTTTAGTCCAAATTCCTTCTTTGGGAAAGATACTTGAGTCCATTTGATATATAAGAAAATAGAGGGGCTGGAGAGATGGCTTGGCAGTTAAAGGTGCTTGCTTGCAAAGCCAACCTGGGGTTTGATTCCTCATTACCTATGTAAAGTCAGATGCCCACAGTGGCAAATGCATCTGGAGTTTGTCTGGTGAGTCAAGAGGCTCGGGTGTGTACATTCTCATTCTATCTTTGTTGTCTCTCTCTCTCAATAATAACTTATAATAACTAAATAAATTAAAATAATTTTTTTAAATTTTTTTTTTGAGAGCGACAGACACAGAGAGAAAGACAGATAGAGGGAGAGAGAGAATGGGCGTGCCAGGGCTTCCAGCCTCTGCAAACGAACTGACTCCAGACGTGTGCGCCCCCTTGTGCATCTGGCTAATGTGGGACCTGGGGAACCGAGCCTCGAACCAGGGTCCTTAGGCTTCACAGGCAAGCACTTATCCGCTATGCCATCTCTCCAGCTCAAATTAAAATAATTTTTAAAGAAAATATCACAGACTAGATAGCTTCTAAATTATAGAAATCTGTTTCTCCCAATTTTGGTGACTGGGAAGACCAAGGTCAAGGTGCCAGTCACTCAGTGTATGATGAGACCAGTTTCATCATCACCAGAGATCACTCCTTGCTGGGCCCCCAATGGTGGGAAGGGTGAGCTGAGCTGGACAAGGTGAGGGATGTCTCTGGGTACTGATTACATTCAGGCAGGTTCTACCCTCCTGATCTAACTACCTTCCAAAGAAGTCATAGACACTATCACCACACCATCACCTAGTGAGGATTTCATCATATTAACTCATCATAGTAAATGGGAATACAAAACTACTTGCTAATGAACTTAGGCTGTGCATTTCGTTATTATTCAGGTGTGGAAGGCTCAGCAGGCCAGAAGGTGACTGCCATTGAAGTAGGAGAGGATGCCTAAACTCTACAGGGAGCCACATAGGACACACAAAGGCTGATCAAAAATGGTGAGTGTGGGGAGATGGCTCCATGTGTGAAGCATTTGCCTTGCAAACATGAAAATCTGAGTCAGATCCTCAGTATCCACATGACATACTGGCTAAGACATGGTGCACACCTGTAATCCCAGAGCTGGCGAAGTGGAGACAGGTGAATACTTGGAGCTTGCTGGCCAGCTTGTGTAGCCTAATTGGTGAGCTCCAAGCCAATGAGAGACCCTGTCTCAAAGGAGGTAGACAGCATTTCTTTCCTTCTGTTTTTTTTTTTTTTTTTGTATTTTTTAAAATATAGTTTATAGATTGATTTATTTGAGAGAAAGAGAGAGAGCGAGAGAGAAAGAGAGAGAGAGAGAGAGAGCGAATGGGCATGCCAGGGTCTCCAGCCACTGCAAACAAACTCCAGATGCATTTGCCACCTTGTGCATCTGGCTTACATGAGTCCTGGACAGTTGAACCAGGATCCTTTGGCTTTGCAGGCAAGTGCTTTAACCTCTAAGTCATCTCCCTAGCCCAGTAAACAGCATTTCTGAGGATGACACCAGAGATTGTTCTCTGGCCTCCTCACACATATACAAACAAATATTATGCATAATACACATCAGAGGGAGAGGAGAAGAGAGGAGAGGAGAGGAGAGGAGAGGAGAGGAGAGGAGAGGAGAGGAGAGGAGAGGAGAGGGGAGGGGAGGGGAGGGGAAGGGAGGGGAGGGGAGGGGAGGGGAGGGGAGGGGAGGGGAGGGGAGGGGAGGAGAGAAGGGAAGGGAAGGGTAGAGAAGGGAAGGGAAGGGAAGGGAAAGGGAAAGGGAAAGGGAAAGGGAAAGGGAAAGGGAAAGGGAAAGGGAAAGGGAAAGGGAAAGGGAAGGGAAGGGAAGGGAAGGGAAGGGAAGGGAAAAGCGGGTGGTTTTTTTTTTGAAAGAAATGATGCCCTGATGGTGAGAGAGGCATAGAACCTGCTAGGGTGAATATTTTCAAGCAGCGCATGACCCATGCTAACTTGTCTACAGCGTAGCCCTGGGATGAGCAGAAGATGCACGTAGTGGTGCATGTAGTTAGAAACCAACAACTGTGGCTAGTGATGCCGCCTTCAAATTACTTAGTTTACATATGAAATAAGGGCTTGCTTCCAGATGAGCTGCATGCTATCTCTAAGTAGTTAAGTCCACAGGCACATGCGACCTTTCCTTTAGTGAGAATACAGAAAATAGGAGAATCTAGCTACCCCACTGTCCTCTGGATGAGCTACACACCTTGGAGAGAGGCATGTGGAGGGAGGGTGAGTAATTGAGATGACCATGATATTAACAAACAAAATGTGCAAACCAATGGAACAGAAAAGACTCTACACATAGACCTACACAAACACATCTACACATACATAAGCAATGGATGTTATTTCAAAGTATAATTCAGTCAGTGAAAAGCAGAGGCTGAAGTTGTAATTAATTAATTAATTAATTAATTAATTTGTAAGCAGGGAGAGATAAAGAGAGACAGAGAGAGAAAGAGAAATTAAGAATAGACACATCAGGGACTCCAACTACTACTGCAAATGAATTCCAGATGCATGGGCCATTTTGTGCATCTGGCTTTACATGGGTGCTGGGGAACTGAACCTGGGTCATTAGGCTTCACAGGCAAGCGGCTTAACCACTGAACAATCTCTCCAGCTCAAGTTTTTATTTTATTTTTTTTTAAGCACTGTGTAACACGTGCTGTTTGGTGTATGCATGTATGGAGTTTATGCACTGTGCAGATGCATAGGCCTGATGCACACGTGCATGGGCGCTAGAGTTGAATTCAGGTGTCCTCTATCACTCTTCCATGGTGTTTGCTTGAGAGGAAGTCTCTCACTTAACATGGAGCTGCCATTTCCAATCAGAACCAGAGAGCCCCAGCAACTCTCCTGTCCCTCTACCTCCCCCCCCCCCCAGGACTGGAGCTGAAAGTATTTGGGGCCACACCCAGCTTTACATGCAGGGACTAAACTTGGGCCCTCACAGGCCCTCATGTTCACGTTCATGCTGCACATGATGTTACCCATGGAGCTATCTCCCCAGGCCCACGTTGGTGACTTTTGACAAATTTACTTAACCCACATCCTCCAAGAAATTATTCCCTTTTCTGTTACTTCAGAACCCTCCTCCATGTTTCATTCCAGTAAACATCCACTTTTATGAGCAACCAACTAGTTTATTCACTGAGTTTTTGCTAAAACTGCCGAGGCAATTCAGTGGAGGAAGAAAAGAAAGGGCACGGTGTTAAAGAATCAGACATCCACGTGTGAGAAAAAAGTGAGCAAACTAAGCTGAGCATGAAACACTCCTCACCTTCACATTCTATACCAAGATGAACACAAACTAAAGGATACCTTTAAGTAGCAAATACAAAAGTATAGAACTCTCAGGATTAAACATAAGGAAACGTAAGGAAAATGTCTTATGGTCCATAACAGAAAAAAAAGTTGATAAAATTGGACTTCACCAGAACTTGAGAATTTGGTGGCAAAGATGGATGAAAGAAAGACAAGTGAGCTACCAGACCAGGAGCAAACATGTCCAGTCACATATCCAACAAAACATCTTTATCCACAGCAGGGTGTGACCACTCACTCAGGAGGCTGAGCTAGGAGGATTGCTGTGAATTCAAGGCCAGCCTGGGCCTCATAGTAAGTTTGAGGCTAGCTTGGACTACAAGTGAGACCCTGTCTCACAACACAAGCAAGCAACAACTTTATCCATATCTGAATCTGTTAGGAATTTTCAGTCTCTTCCTGGCCTTTTGCCTATGACCAAGTAAAGAATTCTCAAGACTTAACAGTAAGAGAAGGAATAATCCAATTTTTTTTTGTTTTGGTTTTTTGAGGTAGGGTCTCACTCTGGCTCAGGCTGACCTGGAATTCACTATGTAGTCTCAAGGTGGCCTTGAACTCTTGGCGATCCTCCTACCTCTGCCTCCTGAGTGCTGGGATTAAAGGCATGCGCCACCACACCCGGCTGAATAATCCAATTTTTGAAATGAGAGGAATATGTGGATGGCAAATACACTCATGGAGTTCAACATCATGGCTATTTGGAAATCCAGGTGAAGGCCATGGTGAGGTGCCCTCCAGAGCTGTTAGAATGGCTGAACTCGGCCCCAGTGTGGCAAGCAGTGGGTCATGTGTCCCAGCAGACTCAGCAATCCTACCTTCTAGGAATCACCAAGATATTACTCTGCATGTAAGCTTACCTTCACCTCCAAATTTGGATGGAAATGAAGAGATCACCTCTATTTGAAATTTTCCACAATTGGAGACCAAATGCCAAATGTTTGACCTCAGGTGATGAAAAGTAAACAAATTGGGTTATGTTCTTACAGTGGAATGCTGCTCAGAGATAAAAAGAAATGGAACCTAGGACACATGCAGTATCTTGGATGGATTTCAAAGCCATGCTGCTGAGTGAAAGAAACCAGGTGTAAACATGATAGACTGGATGCCATTGTTGATGTGACCATCTCAAAAGGGCAGAGCACTTGATTATAGATAACAGAGGTTGTTGAGGACGAGGGAGGGTGGAAGCATAGATGGGTAGCCAGATGCAAACCTCTGGGGTGACAGAGCTCCTTTGAATCCACATTGTGGTGGTAGTGGTTAGGATATGGGAACTTTGAGCATCTTGAAAGCATCAGAGTGTGATCTTGGCTCTTGGGTGGGGAATAACTCAGTAATTAGGGTGCTGGGAAACTCAACAGTCCTGCAAAACTTCCACTGAATCAGTGGCTTCCAGAAGCTTGTTTCATGAATTCGAAGACTTGAGATCCACAGAGCACAGAGTAAAGTTTATAGGTTTTATTAATGATAGATAGAACCTAAGAGAAGGAAGAAAGAAATAGCTCTTGCCCAAGGAGGAAGAGGGGCTTCCAGAAAATGGGGAAGCCCACTCCTCAACCTTTGAGAACATCTTTTATGTAAACTCAGACTGGGCAGCTGGACTCCTGAAGCCAAGTGTTTGGGTGGCATCTGGCTGAGGAGCAGGGACTCACGTTCCTTACTCTCCCAGGGAAGGAAAAGACAAGAATGAAGCACTTCTTCACCTCCTCTAGTGAGAAAAGAAAAATATTAGATTTTCCCTCCTGACATTTCTGACCTGTAGCAAAGCGAAATGACCTAGACTGTTCCTATAGGCTCAAAGGCATTCTTCCCTTGTACTTTTGGGGCCATGTCACCCAGAACTACTTCAGTTCCATAAATCTATACATGGGTTAAAATTCACAGAACTGAGCTGGGTGTGGTGGCGCATGCCTTTAATCCTAGCATTTGGGAGGCAGAGATAGGAGGATTGCCATGAGTTCGAGGCCACCTTGAGACTACAGAGTGAATTCCAGGTCAGCCTGGGCTAGAGTGAGACCCTACCTCAAAACAAACAAACAAACAAAAAAATCACAGAACTGTGCACACAAAATCAGTTTGTTGGATGGCCATTACTATAGTTTATATCTAAAGTGTCCCCAAAGGTTCATGTAAGAAAGGATCACTCGCTGCCTGTGGTACTTTTACAGGGCTGAGAGCGACGGATGTCCCTCTGGACTCTGGATGGGCTTAGAGCTCCTCAAGCCAGAGGCTCTCAAGTTCTTGTCTTCATGCTTAGCAGAGAATTGATAAACGTAGATATGAAGAAGAGTGAATGATGAAAGATCTACTTTGAGAGTAGAAATAAGAGAGAGCAGAAGAAATTCTTCCAAGTTGAGAGCCCCCTTACCCCACACCCCGCCACCTGAGCTAAGTTGGAAGAGGTCCCAAGAGGGAAAATTCTGGGACTTTACTGGAAAGTCCACTTGAGGACTTGGAACAGATCTTTTGATATATTAGGCAACTAATTGGATTGAACCTCACTGCCAAGTTCAAAAGTATATGAAGGACCTGGACTGGAGAACATAACCTCAGAAAGGGCCTGCCAATTGGGGGTGGCAGGACATGGGAAAGGCTTTGAACAATTGAGTAGGCAGAATCAACAAGCTGTTTCATACCATCTTGAATAAGACTGGAACTTTCTTCTAGTCTCACCAGGAAGGGTAGCATCTGTGTTCTTTTGGGTCTGTGTCACTAAAATGACTATTGATAAGGGTTACCTTGCTCCTCATCTCTATCAGTACCACTGGGGGATGATGGAAACTTTAGGAGAAACACCCTTTCCAATGGGAGAAAGCTAGGTTATGGCCTTAAAGAAGAAATGGGAGTACCAGCCACTTCCTCTTGCTTTTGCTTCCTGGACTCCATGGAAGTAAACAGTTTTGTTCCAGAGTCCCTTCCTCATCTGTGTTTTGCCTTGCTACAGGCCCAAGGTAATAAAGCCAAGAGAACACAGACTGAAATCTCTGAAACCAGGCAGCAAAACAAGTCTTTCTTCCTCTGAGGTTGTTTCTCTCAGCTGTGTTGTCAGAAACACAGAAATGGGACAAACGTACTCCTTTTAAAAAATAATACAACTGGGGCTGGAGAGATTGCTTAGTGGTTAGGGTGCTTGCCTGCAAAGCCAAAGGACCCAGGTTTAATTCCCCAGGACCCATGTAAGCCAGACGAACAAGGTGGCACATGCATCTAGAGTTCGTTTGCAGTGACTGGAGGCCCTGGTGTGCCCATTCTCTCTCTGAAAATCTCCAATCTCTCTGTCCTTGCAAATAAATAAATAAAATAAAAAATAATAAAGTTGCTTGTTCATTAAAAAAATACTATGAGAAAAAACTTTCAAAAAGTTATGTTTGCAACAAGCTAAATATACCAAGAAGAAAATACCTATGCAGAATGTGTTATTTTATTTTAAAATAATGTTTTTGTTGTTGTTTTGTTTTGTTTTTTGAGGTCTCACTCTAGCCCAGGTTGACCTGGAATTCACTCTATAATCTCAGGCTGGCAACAAACAGTGATCCTCCTACTTCAGCCTCCTGAGTGCTGGGACTAAAGGCATGCTCCACCATGCCCTCAGCAGAGTTAACTAATATTTTTATCTATCTATTAGAAAGAAAGGGAGAGAGAGAGAGAGGAAGTATGAGTACACCAGAGCCTCCTGCCACTGCAAACAAATTCCAGATACATGTGCCACTCTGTGCATCTGACTTTACCTGGGTACCAAGGAATTGAACCTGGGCTGTCCAGGTTTACAAGCAAGTGACTTTAATCATTGAGTCATCTCTCCAGTCTGAATATGTTATTTTATAGGCAAAGCTTTAAGTACAAAGAATGAGTGGAAAAAGGGAAAAAGTAATTACTACCTTAAGCAGTATTCTCAAAACTCAATCTCCCTAGGAATCATTGAGACAATTTGTGATCATTTTTTCTTTAA